>NC_068911.1:83888503-84058503 GCF_023091745.1 Budorcas taxicolor
TTTTGTTAACAAATCCTTTGAACTGAAAATGAAAGTAAAACTTTCAGCAAAACACATGCCAGTGTTCTTTTTATGAGGGCCAAGAGGAAAATTTCTCTGAGACTTCATATCAGAAATAGCTGGAGTTAACCTAAGGAACTAGTTTTTTTTTTTTTTTAACCTGTTGGACACTATGGAATTTGCAACTGGTCTTATTTCTTTTGTTTGACTGCTAGAAAGCATAAAGTCAAATTTTCAAGCCAGCTTTGGCAAAATTCTTAGAGCAGATATTTTGAGTACAATTTTACCTCTGACTTTGTCTTCCTCTTTCTATCGTCATTTATATTCCTCCTATATTCACCACAAAGTTCAGAATATGTGCCTTTGTCAGCTCCTGATTATTCTGTTTAGATCTAATTGACTAGTTAATTAATTACTAGATGCACTGAGCAAAATGTTTTTTTCCCCTCCTCAGTCCAATGCTCACTTCCATTCACTCCTCACATTTAGTCACATCTTCTTGTAATGTGTCGGCAGCTTGCCCACCTCTGAAGCACATCTGTCAGGACAAATGTGACTGGAATCACCAGTCACACGATATCTGGAACTAGAAGTCCTAGGGCTCTTTCCCAACATGTTCACCAACTCAGCTATGAAGTATTCTTGTTTCCTACCTGAAATTACTGTTAATTTCTGAAAGATAGCTTTTGTAACAAATTGCTGCTTCTTATTTCTCAAATAAATCTCTGTTAACTAACTAGTTTTCTACATTGGAATATCTATTTTAGATGGTAAATTTCTAAGAGTGATAACCTACCTGAAAGCACATAGAATGTCAAATATAAATAGTTGCTTAGTAAGTTTTATTAAAATGTCAATAGAAAGTGACTCTTAATGGAAAAAAGGAATGAGGTAAAATAAATTAGGTAAAAGACTATTAGACCCCTCCCCAAACACAATGACGACCCCTCCTCTTGAGAGGCAATACGTAGAACCAGGCTTGGCAAAGGGATATTACCATGCCAAAGACTATCAGCCCATCTATCTACCTGTCTATCTACTTATGTTTATCTATCATTTTGATGATTGGCATGAAATTCTTGAGTCAACTGAAGGTCAATGCACGAAATACTACTAGGCTTTATTGATCTGAGCTGTAAAATGACAACACAAGGTCTGTATTCTGTCCTCAGATCAATGCCACATGTGTGTGTGTTCCTGAAGCACATGGTATACGCTGTGTCTGTCTGGCAGAAACATTTGTGCTTAAAATACAGCCTGACAGTTCCCTGCCATCTTGCAAAACAGTGTGGCTTATTTAGAACAAATCTGTTATGACTGACCACAGAAAGTTGCATGTGTGTTTCTGAGTCTCTCCCTATGAATAGGCAAAAGGACCATCTGGGCACGTGGCATTTACACATCTTTGAGCAAAGTTAGCATTCTGCCTCCCAGTAAAATCCATCTCTCAGGGACTCTGTGGGTTTGTAATGCTTCCTGTAGAATAGAGGAGGAAAACAAATGCACTTCAGTAAAACAGAAGTATCTTTTTTTTTCATCTGTCATAGCCACAGTTTGATAGTATCTGTATTTCATTTTCACTTCGGAATATCACAAGAGAGAGAAATGGCAGGAAGCAAGTTGCTTCCACATGGTTGTGAAAGGGAGTTGTTATATTTGGTTGCTCTCTGTGGCACATCTCTGTGAAATTAAAAAAAAAAAAAAAAAACTCATCTACCATCCTTGTGGTGGGGGAAAAAAAGGAGTGTCCTTATCTTTTTCTAAGAAAAATTACTGTTAAAATAATACAGTGATCATATTGACATTCCCTCTTTGTCTATCTTTATTAAAAATCAATTTGACATAATTCAGGCAAATATTTATACATATATACTTATCTTAAAACATGTATTCTATTGGGCAATGTAGAACTCTCAGAGAAAACATGAATTAAGACAGACTTATTTTGTCATTGAAAATTACTAAACTCCAAAAGCTTTCTAATATTAAAGAAATCAAGGCATTTTGGTTAATCATAGAGTAAGATGACTTTTTTTTTTTAAAGAAAATTCACCAGAATTTAAATAGCCAAACAAATTACTGACCATTGCTAAAAATGATCATTTTTTTACTCAGAACAGTTTTTATCTTTTTTTAAAGTGACTTTCAAAACATATGGTTTATTCTTTTCACTATCCTTGACAAAAAAAAAAGTCTTTCATTCTGGAATAATGAATTAACTTAGAAAAGAGTAAAACTGAGGCAAGTATTGCTAATGAGAAGGGTGGTCATTTGGGAACTAACCTTTTCGGTTGAAGGACATATGTCACTATAAGACAATGCGGCTGATCTCAAATGACCTTTCAACTCTAAAATTCTACATGACATTCCCTGAAATTATCTTCTGCAACTTATAAATTCAGAGAGCAATTCCAAAGGAAGAGTGCCAAAATGTTTTACAGCAATGGCAACATTGTTAAATTTCATGAAGAGCATCCGGAGGGCGCCATTTTGAAAGACAATCACATTTTGTCACACATGATTGTCGAAAAAAATTGTCAGTCCCATTGCTTTCTAGTTACATATTTTACTTAAGCTTCCGTTGTTTTCCTTCCATCTACTGAAATATTAAATGAGCTACATTGTTGCCAAATCTTGTCTTTTAATTCAAACAGTTTTCCTGTACTTCCACTCTTTCTCTTTGTTCCTGTAGTCCCTGTCATGATCTAGATTAAAGGTCAGCAATTTGGACGTTGGGGGGGCAGATATTAAACATATTAGGCTTTGTAGGCCAAGAGGCAAAATCAAAAGTATAACGCAGGTATTTATACAACAAGAGAGAAAACCCCTGTTCCATTTGCCTGGCATGGGTATCTCACGTAATGAGGACACTTTGTGACCAGATGCAGCCTAAAGAAGACTTTCATAGGTGGATGATGGACTAAACTAAGGGGGAAGGGCCTAGCAGGCAATGGGGTTGGTGGCTTCCACAGTCACTGTCACCATCAGTCTAGTGAAATCCAGATCCTGTGCACCACCTCAACCTGGACAGATGCTCAGAGGTGAAGTCATTCACCAGACTGAGATTTGACCACTTGGTGCACACCAGTTGCCAAAGTAGAGTCCCCAGAGTGTAGGTGGCAATGGGCCCAGACCCTGGGCAGTGAGAAGGTGTGACTGTAGCTGCTGGGTGTGAAACAAGCATGGGAAGGATCCTCCATGCTTCCTAATTGGCCCTGGGTCTTCACGGCTCTTAGTGCTAGTTTGCTGGGGTAATGCCCACAATCAGTACAAAAACAGGCAAGCAGGCCAGTTTTGGCTCAGCCATGGTTTGTCAGCTTGTGGTTGATTATCATTAGTCTGCAATCCTTATTTTATTAAATCCCAAGAAAGAGCCATCTCTTTGAGAAATTATCTTTCCTGAGGAAAATAGTAATAGGCATAAAAAAGATCCTACACTCATCCTCAGGAACTATTTCTTCCAATAAATTATTTTTAAGTCTATCCCAAATTCATCACTTAGCAGTTTCTCCTGTTCTTCCTCACTATAGCAGAAAAATGTAATGTCCCAATTCCCTTCATGAATAATGGAACTTAGGTATTAATAAATTCTTAAGTGGTTCTGCATTCTTTTCCTAGAGGTTACTGAACTATGGTTTAGAACAGGGGTCAGGAAACTATAGCCTGTGGGACAAAACCAGTCACCCCTCTCCCCATTTTTGTATGGCCCACAGCTAAGAAAGATTTTTACATTTTTAAATGGTTGGAAAAAAATCAAAAGAAAAATACTATTTTGTGACACATAAAAATTTATGAAATTCAAATTTTAGTGTCCATAAATAAAGTTTTATTGGAACACAGCCATGCTTATTCATTTACATATTATCTATGACTGCTTTGCACTAAACGGCAGTTGAGTAGTTGCGACAGAGACCATATGGCCTGCAAAGCCTAAAATATTTACTATCTGGCCCTTTACAGAAAAAAAGAATGCCAACTGCTGGTTTAGAGTAAAACTCTAAAATCAGACTGTCTGTGTTCAAATCCCTTCTCACCATTTTTAGTACTGTGTTCTCTTGGACAATTTACTTAACCTCTTTTTATATCAGTTCCTTCATTATGACATAGGGATACGGTAGCACCTACTTCATATACTGGTATAAACAATAAATGTATTAATCTGTGTAAATTAGTGGCACATAGTAAGCATTCAATAAATGCTAGTTATTTTTATTGTTTTTCTGAAATTGAATTTACTTGTAGAAATATGCATTTAATGAAATAAACATGATGTTTCCATCTATAAAAAGCAACCAGATGGCAAAAGTATTTGAATTTTCACATGGGTGTGTTGGTATTATAAACATTAATAAGAAATATTTAGTTGGAACTATAGATTCTGTACAGGGATGTGGAAGATACCATGACTTCTTCCAGAAGCTATTAGTCTACTGAGAGAACAAAGTTCAAACACATGAAACAGAAGTACCTTAAAAAGATTACTTTCTCTAACAAAATATTTTAAAAACATATATTTTTTTCTACTGCTTTAATAGCAACAGAATATTTAATTATCTTGACTATATTGGATATATTATTAAGAGTAAAAATAAAATCAACAGACAGAAATCAGTTCCATTTCTATACGCTAACATTAAACTATCTGAACAAGAAATTAAGAAAGCAATCCCATTTACAATTGCATCAGAACAATAAAATAGTTAGAAATAAATTTAACCAAGGAGGTACGAGACAGGTACTGTGAAAATTATCTAAGCCAAAGCCTTTGACTGTGTGGATCACAATAAACTGTGGAAAATTCTGAAAGAGATGGGAATACCAAAGCACCTGACCTGCCTCTTGAGAAACCTATATGCAGGTCAGGAAGCAACAGTTAGAACTGGATGTGGAACAACAGACTGGTTCCAAGTAGGAAAAGGAGTACGTCAAGGCTGTATATCGTCACCCTGCTTATTTAACTTCTATGCAGAGTACATTATGAGAAACGCTGGGCTGAAAGAAGCACAAGCTGGAATCAAGATTGCCAAGAGAAATATCAATAACCTCAGATATGCAGATGACACCACCCTTATGGCAGAAAGTGAAGAGGAGAGTGAAACAGTTGACTTAAAGCTCAACATTCAGAAAACGAAGATCATGGCATCTGGTCCCATCACTTAATGGGAAATAGATGGGAAAACAGGGGAAACCATGTCAGACTTTATTTTGGGGGGCTCCAAAATCACTGCAGATGGTGACTGCAGCCATGAAATTAAAAGACGCTTACTCCTTGGAAGAAAAGTTATGACCAACCTAGATAGCATATTCAAAAGCACAGACATTACTTTGCTGACTAAGGTCCGTCTAGTCAAGGCTATGGTTTTTCCTGTGGTCATGTATGGATGTGAGAGTTGGACTGTGAAGAAGGCTGAGCACCGAAGAATTGATGCTTTTGAACTGTGGTGTTGGAGAGGACTCTTGAGAGTCCCTTGGACTGCAAGGAGATCCAACCAGTCCATTCTAAAGGAGATCAGCCCTGGGATTTCTTCGGAAGGAATGATGCTAAAGCTGAAACTCCAGTACTTTGGCCACCTCATGAGAAGAGTTGACTCATTGGAAAAGACTGATGCTGGGAGGGATTGTGGGCAGGAGGAGAAGGGGACGACAGAGGATGAGATGGCTGGATGGCATCACTGACTCGATGGATGTGAGTCTGAATGAACTCCGAGAGTTGGTGATGGACAGGGAGGCCTGGCGTGCTGCGATTCATGGGGTCGCAAAGAGTCAGACATGACTGAGTGACTGAACTGAACTGAACTGAATGAAAGAGATTGAAAAAGACACAAATTAATGGAAAGATATACTGTGTTTTTAAATTGGAAGAAATAATTATGAACTGTCCATACTACCCAAAGCAATCTACAGATTCATTGCAATTGCTATCAAACTTCCAATGTTATTTTTTTACAGAAATAGAAGAAACTATCCTAAAATTTGTATGGAACCACAAAATATCCTGACTACCCAAATAAATCCTGAGAAAGAACAAAAGTGGAGGCATCACACTTTCTGATTTCAAAGTATATTATAAGGCTACAGTAATCAAAACAATACAGTACTGGTATAAAAACAGGCCCATAGGCCAGTGGAACAGACTACAAAGCCCAAACATCAGCCCACTCATAAGCAGTCAACTGATTTTTGACAAAAGAGCCAAGAACACACAGTGGAGAAAAGACAGTCTCTTCAATAAATTCTGTTGGGAAAACTGGATAGTCACATGCAAAAAAATGAAACTGGACCCCTATCTTAAACTACTCACAAAAATTAACTCAAAATCAGTTAAAGTCTTACATGTAAGACCTAAAATTGTAAGACTCCTGGAAAAAAGCATAGTAAAAAATATTCTTAACCCTGATCTTGGTGATAACTTCTTCAAGGAATTATTAAGAAATTATTAATAAGACAAAAACAGAGGAACAAAACCTAAAATAAACAAGTGGGATTATATCAAACTAAAGGGCTCAATATCACTAACCATCAAGGAAATGCAAAACAACCACACTGTGACCTCACACCTATCAAAATGACTATCAAAAAGACGAGATAACAAGTGTTGGTGAGAATGTGGAGAAACAGGAATCCTTGTACACTGTTGGTGGGAATGTACATTGGTGGAGCCACTATTGAAAACAGTGTGGTGGTTTCTCAAAAACTTAAAGATTTAATTATCACATGAAAAAAAAAATTATCACATGAGCCAGCAATCTTACTCCAGGGTATATATCCAAAGAAACAGAAAGCAGTATATTGAAGAGATATCTGCACACCCATATTTATTGCAGCATTATCGACAATAGCCAAGATATGGAAACAACCTAAATGTCCCTTAACAGATGAACAGATAAGTAAAAATGTATGTATACCACAAGGGAACATTATTCAGCCATATGAAAGAAGGAAATCCTACCATTTACAATATGGAAGAACCTGAAGAGTATTAAGCTAAAGTGAAATAACTCAGACAAAGACAAATAGTGTATGGCATCATATTTACGTGGAATCTTAAAAAAAAAAAAAAAAAAAGCAGCTTTAATAGAAACAGAGAAAGAAAGGTGGATCCCAGGGACTGGGGAGATAAGGAAATGAGGTTGATATAAGTCAAAGGATACCAATTTTCTGTTATAGGAATAGTAAGTTCTGGAAATCTAAAATACAGTGTAATGATTATAGTTAATGATATGGTATTGCATACTTAAAAGTTACTGAGAGTAGATCTTAAGCATTCTCACCACACACAAACAGAAAAGAGTTGATTATGTAAGATGATGTATATATTAATTATCTTAATTCTGGTAATCATTCCACAATGCATGTGTATATCAAATCATCACAGTACACACTTTAAATACATACAGTTACATTTGTCAATTATTCCTTAATGAAGTTAGAAAAAAATTACTTTTCTACCAAAAAATTTTAAATGTTTATTTTTTCCTGGTATTTTATAGCAACTCAGAATTCTGAATTATTTCAAGATTATTTATTGAGACTAATAACAGTGCTGAGCCACAAATCATCTGCTATTCTTTCCCTTATCAACACGTTTGCCACCTATAACCTAACGTTTATTAGACCCACCTTTGGGGTAGAATAATGGCTGAATGATGAATTGTAAATTAGCTTTTTCTGCTTCTCACTAACATCAGAGATCATAAATAGATTTGAAATTTCCCAAAGCATTCTAAATGAACGATACTGTTAGTACATAAATTACAACTCTTAATCAAAAAGCTCTATTTTGAACTTAAAATTGATAATCAGAGACTTTTTCAATAAGGGAAACATGATCATTCATTAATTCAACAACTATTTTTGCATACCACAGAGTATCCAGAAAGTGAGTTAGTCGTGTCCAGTTTTTTGTGACCCCATGGACCGTAGCCCACCAGGCTCCTCTGTGCATGGAACTCTTGAGGCAAGAATACTGGAGGGGGTAGCTATTCCCTTCTCCAGGGATCTTCCCAACCCAGAGTTGTGAACAAATCAGATAGCCAGTACTCCATGGAACCTGGCACTCTTGTGATTCAGGAATGGTATGAAATGATCCTGACTTATTACTCTCAAAGTTCCTTCCAGTTTATCCTGTCAAGAAGTGCACATTAATATTCCCTGAACCCTATTTTTGTCAGTACATTTTCTTGTTCAAAAAGCTAAGGAAAAATAAAAACTGAAAAGGTAACCTGAAGAATAGGATAAAATGTTTGTAAACTACACCTGATCAGATCCGCTGCAAACTCCTTAGCATGGCATTTAGGGCTTTCTGTGATCTAGTCCAAGACTATCTGTTTTGAATTTTGTCTTATTACTGTACTTCCACCCTTTCACTCGTAACTCTGTTTCAGACAAATTTATCTACTTTGTTTCCTATGATTATATCTTTTGCTTCTCCATCTCTAAATCCTAAAAAAAAGACTACCTTAATTGGAAATGAAAATTGGCTAGTGTTGATGGAAAACTTTTAAATGTAAAAATATGAAAGAAGCACAAATGGGGCTTTATTCTTTCTCTTAGATACCTTTTTGTCTTCTCTCTAACATAACAAGACTGAATATTAATCAATGCCTCCTGGAACTGTTTCTGCCACACATAATTCTTTGCTCAACTTAATACTCAAGGTTGTGGTGGATCATTCAACATTAAATTTCAAACTTTCATTGTATTGCAGTGACTAAAAGTGTATTTAAAGCCTTCAATACTTAAATTTTGACAGACTAGAAGCTATATGAGAACAAAGACTGTGACTATATGATCTTGTCAAGTGCTGTTATCTCTAGCAGAAAAGAATTCATAAATATTTTTATTAAATCAATGGATCCTATTTTCTCTCTAAAAACACTTATCCCTCAATTTTTATTTAATGAAATATTATTTAATACCTAATTCGAATCAGGCAGGTACTATATTAATCTATAATAATGCAAAGATAAAAAACAAATATTGAAAAAGTTAACATTATATTTTAATAAGGTGAATGAAATATAAACATTTCTTTTCCCATGTTTCAATAAAAGTTTATTTGAATCTTCATAATAATTCTAACCATAGCCTTCTGTGCTATGTCCAGTTTCAAAAAATATTTGCATTTTTCCACCCACAACACTCTAAGTACTCAATGATCAGGACCAGTCTCTTCTCTTTGAATTTCTTTAGAATTTTTTAGGCAATACTTTACATGTGCTAAGTCCCTAAGACACTAAGAGTGTCCTACTCTGCAATACTATGGACTGTAGCCTGCCAGGCTTCTCTGTCAATTATATTCTCTAGGCAAGAATCCTCGAGTGGGCTGCCATGCCCTCCTCCAGAAGATCCTCCCAACCCAGGGATCAAACCCACTTCTCCTGCGGCTCCTGCATTGCAGGTGGATTCTTTACTGCTGAGCCACTGAAGAAGTATACATGTTCAGTTCAGTTCAATTCAGTTGCTCAGTCGTATCCAATTCTTTGCGACCCCATGAACTGCAGCACACCAGGCCTCCCTGTCCATCACCAACTCCCAGAGTTTACCCAAACTCATGTCCATCGAGTCGGTGATGCCATCCAATCATCTCATCCTCTGTCGTCCCCTTC
The DNA here is from genome assembly GCF_023091745.1 of Budorcas taxicolor. Lineage (NCBI taxonomy): Eukaryota > Metazoa > Chordata > Mammalia > Artiodactyla > Bovidae > Budorcas > Budorcas taxicolor. Next base: position 83,898,112 of record NC_068911.1, read on the forward strand.
TCTGCCTGCCCCCAATCCCTCCCAGCATCAGGGTCTTTTCCAGTGTGTCAACTCCACATCAGGTGGCCAAAATATTGGAGTTTCAGCTTCAGCATCAGTCTTTCCAATGAACACCCAGGACTGGTCTCCTTTAGAATGGACTGGTTGGATCTCCTTGCAGTCCAAGGGACTCTCAAGAATCTTCTCCAGCACCACAGTTCAAAACCATCAATTCTGTGCTCAGCTTTCTTCACAGTCCAACTCTCACATCCATACATGACCACTGGAAAAACCACAGCCCTGACTAGATGGACCTTTGTTGGCAAAGTAATGTCTCTGCTTTTTAATATGCTATCTAGGTTGGGCATATATGTAGTTGATGCTAAAAAAACATTTTGTTGAACTGAACAATTTTGGCAATAAAGATAACTAACTTATGCAAAGCCCTTACATCATAAACATATAATGCCACGTAGTAAACTTCACTCTTAACAGTCACATATACAACTTCAGCTTATATTTGTGATTTGTTTTCCATTTTCTGCTATTTTACTTACAGAGTAAGAACTTTGCCTTAGAAACCTAGGATTCTGCACCCAGGTCATCCTTTTCAGTAGATGTGCCAACTGCCCACAGCCCTCAACATATATTCTGCATTACTGCATCCCCAAGCTGAACTTTATTGGAAGCTAACCCCAGAGAGGACTGTTCTTGTCTCACTCTTCACCATTTTCATTATAGCTTATCTTTTTCCTAATTCATTCACTAGGTAATGATTTATAGAACAGACCTTAACTCAGTCATATTGATCTGCCTCTTGTGGTTATTATGATGGAGTCAAATTTTACTGCATTTTCAAGATTAAGATTCTATGTAGCCCTATCAAGTTTCCAAGTAATACTTTCAATGGCTTTTGATTCAGTGTAATTTCCTTTTTATACAGCAGTGGTCTTACATGTTTAAAAGAGAAACAGAATACCTAGGGAGTGACATTTTAGGTAAATGAAGGCCATTATTAGAAATAAAAACAATTGTGTCAGTCCAAGTTGATACATGGGTTACACTTCTGGATGGGATTATAATTCATTTTGTAAAAAGAATGATTTTATATTAGCATGTCCTGGCATTTACAAGGAGGTGAGGTGGTAGTTATGCATTTGCATATAAACAAAAAATTAACACAAAGCTAAGCTTGTTTCACTGTTACTTTATTTAATGTACTACGTTAAACTTTTAATTTGGGAAAAAAATATCTCTGCAAATCACCAGTCTCTGAATCACGTCCCCAAGCTACTAGCCATCTCAACAAAGGCTCTTCTAATACATCAGTAATGTGTGGGTGTTATTAAAGGGAATCTTCCTCATTTTTCCACACCTTCACTTTAAAATATATTTATATGCCTACTCTTTGGTCTCAAAGACTTGTCTCTCCTCCTTTGAAAGGTCATCCCTTCCACTTGTTCTCTTAATTGTTTTCTCTTTTGTTCAGTCTCTCCTCTGTCAATTTCCTCATCTCTACCTGTCTTGAAGCCCTCCCTGTCCAAAGGATACCCCCTATTTTCACTTATTAATTTATGTATACATCGAATTATCCAACAAATTCACTTTGATCCTGTATTGTTTCTCATGGACAGGTCATGCTTCTGAACTTGTTTTCATGGCTAGATCAAACTGCCCTTGTTTTCAAATTAACCTCTTATTCCTATGGATAATCCCCTAGCTTCTATTACACTCCTGAAATCGCATTCTTGAAGATTTCAGAGTCTTGGCGCTCTCTTTCTAGTTAAATTCAAGCAAGCTTTCAGGTTTTGTAACCCTCTGTCTTTGTGAAATTCCTGGGAGATTTGATTATAACCAATGTTTTCTGCTTCTGTAATATTACCCCACCTCTCTGACTGTAATTTTCTATCTTCTCATTGGCATCTCCTTCTATCAAAACATTTACAAGAAATAAAGTATCTTCAACTGTTTGCTACGTGTTGTCTTAAATTTTTCTTGCACATAGTTTTCCACTGTCCTCCCATATCTTTCGTTATTAGGTGCATCCTGTTAATGTAAAAAGCAAGTTATTAAGAAAGAAACTGATAATTGTGATTCTCATTTTTTTTTTAACTTCTAATCCTTTAAGTAGTGCTTTGTTGTGTTTCTAAATATCTTTTTTGACCTTGAGAGAAACGGGGAATAGTAGCTTTGGTGTTTCCTGCTCACAAAGAAGATATTTCTTGAGAGAAAAGGAGATGGAGCAGGACTGACCAGAAGGAAACTGAAGCACCTCAAAGTAAGTAGACTCAGTCCCTGATTCCAGATGGCACCCCCTCGTAGGCCCATGGTGAGCAGATAAGATGAAGGCTGAGAGGGCATCACTGAGTGCATTTGTGTTCTGGGTATCAGGGCTCAAGAACAGCATCATATAATGCATGCTTGTGAGTGTGCTAGGTCACTTTGGTTGTGTCCAACTCTTGTGATCCTATGGACCTGTAGCCCACCAGGCTACCCTGTCCATGGGATTCTCCAGTAAGAATACTGGAGTGGATTGCTATGCCCACCTCCAGGAGGTCTTCCCAACCCAGGGATTGAACCTGCATCTCAATGTCAGGCGGTTCTTTACCACTAGCGCCACCTGTGAAGCCTGCATCACATAGCAGAAAAAGTCAAAGAAGCAGTACTGACCCTCTCAAATTAAGAGCCTAGTTTCTCCCCAGTTTTGCAGGGGAAATTTGCTCATGATTCTTTTACAATGACATTAAAGGGGGGCTTGGGAAGCCTCAATAGTAACTGAGGTTGAGTTTTCTGCCCACCAGACAGATAAGAAATTGGAGAGGATTAAATTTCATTTAGAGATATAGTTATGTTGACTCTCAGGGCAACATTAATTCTCTGAATTTATATTACCTGCTTTGACCTCTCTCCTGAATTTCAGTTCTGATTGCAGAATCTACATTTTCTCTCGCATGCTACATTATGACCTCTAAATCAATTTATCTTACAATGGGGTTAGATTTTAGGTTATAAATAACACTGCAAAGAACATGCCTAGGACCATGTCTTTCTTCTAGATTATTTCCATAAGATAAATTCCCAGAAGTGGGCTCACTAGGTCAGGGTCAGAGTCAGATGGAAGGCAAGAGTTCAATAAGAGACTTGCTGCCGTAAGACGAATTGTTTATTGTACATGGAAAACTAAAATGAATAAAAAAGAAGCCTTGGGGAGAGAAATCTATGTTGCTCTCTTTTCTGTTTTTACCCTTATACTCTCTCATAGGCCAGTGTCTTAGTTCTCTCACCTTTATCACTCTACCTCAGTGTTTCCTCACCTATTGACCTTCTTTTATGGTGAGGGGCAGGGGAGGGATCTTTCCTGTGTCTGGGAGGATATTTAACAGCATCCCCAGACTCTACCTACCAGATACCAGTAGCAAACAAACTCCTTCCAAGCTGTAACAATCTAAGATGTTTCCAGATAGTGTCAAATGTCCCCTAGGGGTGAACCACTATACTACATTTCTTTAAGTCAACCATTTTAACATGAAAGATACTTTGGCACAGCTATTTTATTTAGTTTTTTTTTTTTTCCTTTAATGTATGGAACTTCGATGCATCCTGAAAAACACAGTTATAAAACTTGTTTTTAATAAATGAAAAAAAACTTAAGTACTGTTGATATCAGATCACTATATCTTGAAAACTTATTAGAACCCTTGTTTTTGTTGTTTAGTTGCTAAGTCGTATCCAACTCTTTGCGACCCCATGGACGGTAGCCTGCCAGGCTCCTCTGTCCATGGGATTTCCCAGGCAAGAATACTGGAGTGGGTTGCCATTTCCTTCTCCAAATGTGTACTTTAAAGGACTTGAAATGTTCCTTTAACATGATAGTTCATGACGAGTGACCCATGGAATAGTGTGAGAAAAGGCACAGTCAAGGATCTCTTAGGTGAGCGTAGATAGATGCTAGAAAATTTCTCCACCACTCTGGGAAGCTGATATATTAGCAAGCAATATGTTGACTTTAGGACTTCTCTGATGACTCAGACAGTAAAGAATCCACCTGCAATGTGGGAGACCTGGGTTCGAACCCTGGGTTGGGAAGATCCCCTGGAGAAGGGAATCAAGTGTTAGTCGCTCAGTCATGCCTGACTCTTTGCGACTCCACGGATTGCAGCCCACAGGGTTCGTCTTCCCATGGGATTTTCCAGGCGAGGATGCTGGAGTGGGTTGTCATTTCCTTCTCCAGGGGATCTTCCCGATCCAGGGATTGAAGCTGGGTCTCCTGCATTGCCAGCAGATTCTTAACCGACTGAGCTACAAGGAAAGCACTACAGATTCAAATACCATACAGACTTAAAGAGTTCAGAGTATTAAGATTATCTAAACCTGGAATAAAATATAGAACAGGAATTATGTGTAACCATATATGTAAATTCTGACTCCATGATGGCCAGTTTCTCTGCTTCATTTTCGGTAAGAATAAAACTCTTAAGTTATCTGGGTAAAATGGGAAAAAAGCTCCAGTGGATAGGGCATTAGGGATCTAGAACTCTCTTCCGGTACTGACAGATTTTTCTCAACAACCGCAATGCTTGAGCACTGGTTTCACTACCTCCGTTTTCTCCCTCCAATGGGCTGAGCGAAAAATCATCATCATTATCACTAAAGGAAGGGAAGCACTGAGAAAGAAGCCAACCCACAAATATAACAGCTTAAATGCTAACCAGCTTTGTGGTTGTTTGTGATGAATAACTATTTTCAGATTGCATTTCAGCCATTTATATTAAAATACTATATCAGTGCAAAATAACAGAGTTGCTGTAGGCTGCCACCCAGCTGCTCATTTCCCTGTCAGAAGCTGTTTCTTTTCAGATATAATCTGGTAAGAGGCAACTTGCCACCTTATACTGGTAGATGTCAAAAAGAAAGACACTTCACACACACACACACACAAAAATTATTGCTGGGAAAAACAGTTCAAGTTGATAAAAAGGTAGGTATAAAGTTATTGTATTAAACTTCAGAAGATTAAAAATTTTAAAGGTTTTTAAAATTAATTTTAAAGGTTTGAAAATGAATTTTATTGAATTTTAGCAACAAAATTAATTTAATTCCAAGGAAGTATAATACTATCAATAAACTTTGAATAAGAGGTTCTCTTGTACAAAGATCTGATTTGGCTCATTTTTTAATCTCTAATATCTATAATACAACCATGAATAGGAGACATGTTTAATGTACATTTATTAGGTCAAATGCCATCTAGTCATTCTCAGATGATTGACAAGATTTTGTTTTTTCTTGTAGCTCTCTCTACCTGCTGGGCAGTTTGGTTACCCCTTTCCCTTCGTAGTTTCCCAGGTGGCACAGTGGTAAAGAATCTACCTGCCAATGCAGGAGACATAGGAAACTTGGGTTCAATCCCTGGACCAGAAATATCCCTTGGAGGAGGAAATGGCAACCCACTCCAGTATTCTAGGCTGGAAAATTCCATGGATAGAGAGGGGCCTGGCGGGCTACAGTCCGTGGGATGCCAAAGAATTGGACATGACTGAGCATACACACACACACACACACACACACACACACACTCCCCTCTTAACCTCAATGCGAACTCATAACTTTATCCCAAGATAATTCCTTTTCCAGATACCTGTATTTAATGGAAAATTTGTTTACTCAATTAACAAAGAATAAAACCGCAGTTGAATTTTATTTTTCCCAATCACTTTGTCTTATTTCCCCTCTAAAATTACTCTTAGGTCTAACTACCATGGTTCCATCCTAATTGTAGTGTGTACAATGGATATTCATGGACCTGGACCCTAGTTATGAGTAGTGGGACTCTGAGCAAATCTCTTGGTTTCTACAGTTAGTTTCTTTTCCAGACTGTAAAGCGGTTACACCTGATCCATGTTTTACAAACAGCAAGTCACAACTTATTAGAAAATCTTAAAATAAATACAATATATTTCCATCAGCCTCTCTAAAATTTAAAAAGAGCAGAGCAAAAAAATGTCAAATGTCATCATAAATACTGAGGATAAACACTGTTCTATTAAATATTTTTGTTTGTTTTGTAACTATGTGTGTATGTAAAACATTTCCTATCTATGACTCACAGTAAAAAATAAAAAAAACAACTTGAAAGCCAATGAGCTAGATGATTTGAAGGTTCTTCCACTGATAAATTATAAGATTTTATTCTGGTCCTTTACCATCTCATGCTGACAAAGGTCCATCTAGTCAAGGCTATGGTTTTTCCAGTAGTCATGTATGGATGTGAGGGTTGGACTACAAAGCAAGCTGAGCGCCAAAGAATTGATGCTTTTGAACTGTGGTGTTGGAGAAGACTCTTGAGACTCCCTTGGACTGCAAGGAGATCCAGCCAGTCCATCCTAAAGGAAATCAGTCCTGAATATTCATTGGAAGGACTGATGCTGAAGCTGAAACTCCAACACTTTGGCCACCCAATACAAAGAACTGACTCACTGGAAAAGACCCTGATGCCGGGAAAGATTTAAGGCAGGAGGAGAAGGGGACGACAGAGGATGACATGGTTGTATACCATCACCGACTTGATGGACATGAATCTGAGCAAACTCCGGGAGTTGGTGATGGACAGGTAAGCCTGACATGCTGCAGTCCATGGGTTTGCAAAGAGTTGGACATGACTGAGCGACTTAACTGAACTGAACCACTTCATGCACAGATTATTGCAATAGCCTTCTAACTATTTTGCCTTGCCTAGAGTCTCTTCCCCTTTCAATCCATCATGTACACTACTGCTAGACTGCTCCTATATAGCTCTTTCCAAGTGTAATTCCTAGGATCAGAATCCTTAGATCATTTCCTTTTGGAAGAAATTTCCATACTTAGGATGAAAAGTTCTTCCCCATCCACATCCTCCCTATCCTTATAATCTAATTCTACCCTGTTCTATCTGATCTCTGGGTTTCATCAAATCTATCCACTTACCATCTCCTGAATATCCTTTCCAAATTGCCACCCATAAGACTGGCCCCACTCGTCTGTCCAGTAGGAATACTTTTCCCCCTTCAGTTCAGTTCAGTTCAGTCGCTCAGTCGTGTCTGACTCTTTGTGACCCCATGAATCACAGCACACCAGGCCTCCCTGTCCATCACCAATTCCCGGAGTTCACTCAGACTCACGTCCATCGAGTCAGTGATGCCATCCAGCCATCTCATCCTCTATCGTCCCCTTCTCCTCCTGCCCCCAATCCCTCCCAGCATCAGAGTCTTTTCCAATGAGTCAACTCTTCGCATGAGGTGTCCAAAGTACTGGAGTTTCAGCTTTAGCATCATTCCTTCCAAAGAAATCTCAGGGCTGATCTCCTTCAGAATGGATTGGTTGGATCTCCTAGCAGTCCAAGGGACTCTCAAGAGTCTTCTCCAACACCACAGTTCAAAAGCATCAATTCTTCAGCACTCAGCCTTCTTCACAGTCCAACTCTCACATCCATACATGACCACTGGAAAAACCATAGCCTTGACTAGACAGACCTTAGTCGGCAAAGTAATGTCTCTGCTTTTGAATATGCTATCTAGGTTACAGGTATCCTAAGCTTATTTTTCCAGATAAGCTCATTTTGCAAGTTGAAGAAAAGGCCTAGTAACATTTTGATCAGGATTATTTTGATGAGGACAAAATTAATTTAGAATAGAAAGCTGTGCCATATTGAATTTTTTTAACTTACAAACAATACATGTGTCTCCAGGTTTTCAAGCCTTCTTTTATGTCTCCTTGGTAGTGTTTTAAATTTTTCTTCAAATATATTCCAGGAAATCACATTGTATCTGGTAAGCACTTAATAAGTATTTCTTAAGGACAAATTTATTAACTTTAAATGATGAATTCATACCTATTTTGGTTGATATGCTGTTCATTTTAATTCATTCAACCTAGTACTAAGATTTAAAGTTAAAAAAAAAAAAACTTTAAAATGAAAATGATTGGTTTAAACCACTGATAAATATATTTTAAAAAGGAAAGTGCCTTGGATGTTAATTCTGAGAACTGGGATTCACTTTTACTACTCCCAGCTAGTGCTTAAAAAAGTAGTCAGAAAAATTTGGTAAAAACAAGCAGTAAAAAATCCACAAAAACCTAGACTTTCCTGGCACTACCACTGACTTGCTCTTCCTCTGAAGGTTGATTGTTTGTCATTCTGTATTCCTTTTCTTTCTACACATTTTAGATAGTCATAAGATCTGTCTCCTCTTCAGCGCCCCTGAATACTCACTGTTAAACTGAAACTAATAAATATCTTTGATATTAGGAGTAGGTTTTATACTCTTAGAGACAGATTAGATGACTATGGGGAAGACCACAATGATGAAGATTTGCGGAGAAGATCTTAGAATGGAGCCACAATAAGCAGCATAACTCTTCCCCACCTGGGTCAGGAGAAGTTTGAAAAGTGAAGTAAAGAGTAAATATGGGAGCCAAGATAGTACACTTGTTATGGATAGAGGCTAGTCGAATGACTTTTTTGGAGCCGTGATTAAATTTGAATGAGACTGAGAGCATTTTTATTTTTCCAGCTTTCCCTAGAACTATGATTCACCTTCTTTTCTTATGAAAAAAAAAATAGAAGAAAAGACTATGGCATTATCACAGCGGTCCACATACAAGCAAGATCATCTCAGAGGACTTTTCAACTTTTGAATCTCGTGGTTGTAAAATCCATTATCATCCGATTGCATAAAAATAACACATAAATGTTATAGACCATAAAGCTTGAAGTGTGGTTGTAAATTATATAAGCATATCTGTACTATACATATTCATGTTGGGATGCATTCAAATGATGAAAAATATTCTTTGCTCCACTGCTGCACTGAGTTTCTTTTCTAAAATATGTTCTGGAGTCATCGGCAGTGTCTCCTCTTTTGCAAGTGACTAATGTGAGAAGGTAACTTTGGAAATTGCATTGCGATGTAATCATCCATATTGTGTATTGTAGATAAAATTGATTAGAATAATATTGAAAATCCCCCAAGGGACTCTACAATTATAAGTCAAGTCCCAACTGGAAAAGGTTTTTTGAAAAGTTGGCAGATGTCTTAATGAAAATGAAGCATTGCAGTAATATATTAGGGCAATTTGTTCATTATTGACAAGCAAATCACTAAACTATATAAATTACTGGATTAGACAGGCAGAATTACTTTTCTTTCAGCGAATGGTTAATCAAATATTACTTTTAAATGCTCATTTGTTTAAGTTTTTGATATGCATATTTGTAGACAAATGATTGCCCTTTACTTAGAGCTCCAAGTTGGCTTTAAATGCTGAAAATCCAAATATTTGAGTTTACATCTATTAGGAACCAAATGCAATCACAAGATTGAAGTCTACCTTTCATAATCCACAGTAAAATACATAAAAACACCCAAATTTTGTATTTCTTCTTAACAAATCCATTTCCTTGGCATTTCTGTTTCCTTTTTTTCCTCCTGTTTTTAAGCAGATTTTCATGAAAGAACAACACTGAAATAAATCCTTGAGGAACACATAGAGTCGGTTAACAAGTGAAGTAATTATATGTCATTATTCCACATGCTGGGGGGTTGTAAATGATTTAAAAGTTTGTTTGTTTTCACATTTGTTTCCAAGGACTTGACCAAGCACAGAAGCTCTATATATTTATATCAGCATCTAGGGTGAATTTATTCTAATAGATATTTATTCTAAGAACAGGGATCTTTCTGTTCCATACTGCACATGAATATTAAATAAACTACCTGCTGGCAACTACACAATATTTTAGTCTCTAATTTTAAAAGTACACTGTATTTTAATACCTATTTTTAAACAGATATCAATTTTTATGGAGCTGTACATGAGTTGTTGATGGATAAATCACCCAAGCATGGTTAAAGACAGCCTAATCTCCAGCTGGTACCAGATCCATTTAATTGTATCATCTGACCTCACCTCACCTGAGCCTGCATTAAACTCATAATACAGTTCAAGTGTAAAAATGATATACTGTTTGTTCGCCCTGTTTATAGAGGGGCAAACATACAGTTAAATTCATATGTTTAAAATTAGTGTAGTCATTTGAAAAGGTTGAGTTAGATCAAACTGCCTCTCAGCATTTTCTCTTTTTTTTTTAATTTAAATGACTAGGCCTTCATCACCAGATGTGAGTGGCTGTTAAGAAAGTTGTAGCAGCTTTTTTTGGACACCCAGAAGATTGCTCCCCTCCATCAAACACAGAGAGCTTTCAAGCATCATTTAATAATGGAACAGTGCAATTTTTTTTAATGTGTTAGCAAGCAATAGGACAGAAACTTTGGGGCGTTCTAAATCCTTCACAAATGTAATATTTTGAAATGGTCTAAACAGCAGCTCTTGAGTTTATCTCTATTTTCATTAGGGTGAAATGTTGTCTTTAGATTCTATGGTAGCTTTATTTTCATAAATTACAGTCCCCAGGATTTTTCTGTTTAAAGTGTCAAGATGTTTTCTGTGGTGGTGGTTGTTGTTGTTGTTTTTATTTATCCTTCACCAGCCAGACCTATGGGCTTCCCTGGTGGTTCAATCCGTAAAGAATCTGCCTGCAATGCAGAAGACGTGGGTTCAGTCCCTGGGTCGGGAAAATCCCCTGGAGAAGGAAATGGCAACCCACTCCAGTATTCTTGCCTGGAAAAATCCCATGGACAGAGGAGCCTGGTGGGCTACAATCTATGGTGTTGCGATAGTTGGACACAACTTAGAGACTAAACCACAACACAATTAGCCAGACCTATATTGATCTTAGGACTTCCCTGGTGGCTCAGGGAATCTGCCTGCAATGTAGGATACCAGGGTTTGACGCCTGGGTTGGGAAGATCCCCTGCAGAAGGGAATGGCAACCCACTCCAGTATTCTTGTCTGAAGAATTCCACAGATAGAGAAGCCTGGCAGGCTATGGTCCGTGGAGTCACAGACTGGAACACGACTGAGAGAATTTCATTTTCACATTGATCTTAACAATGTTTGGAAAAGGTAAACTGAAAACAGTGTGGCTTTTGAATTCCTGTTCAAAGGAACAATTATCTAATACTCATCACAAATAATATTTATTGAGAACCTGCAGTGAATGAGATAGATATGATGCTGAGTCCCCATAACACGTAACCCACTGGAATGTGTGTGTGTGTCTCTCTCTCTCAAGTGAAGGTCTCATCTTTTTTACTCACCATTGAATCTCCAGTGCCTGAGAGAGTGCCTGGGAGGAGGCAGATGCTCAGTGCGTACGTACAGAATCAATGAATAAATGAGTCAATGAATGTATTATCTCATTGAATTTCTACAACTAGCCTATGCAGTAGGAAATATATTTATTCCCATTTTACAAATGAGCAAACTAACGTTTAGAGAAATTGAGTAAATCGCCCAAGATCACATCTATTTAGTGGCAGAGCCAGAATTTGAAGATCTGTCTGATTCTGGAGTCCATGCTTTCAACCATGATGACAATAGCTCAATCATTGTGGTTTTCAAACTTTGTTGATTCAGAACCTCCTTCAAGCTTGTTAAAACCCAGATTTTAACCCAAACTCTCCTGCCCCACAGAGTTTCTGTTTCAGTAAGTTTGAAATGGAATTTCAGAATTTGCTTCCTAACAGGTTCCCAGGTGACACTGAAACTGCTGATCCTGGCACCACAATTTGAGAAACACAGGCCCTTTGATTCACCTGAGTATTTCAAGTAAAATAAATATAAGTATGTTCAGATCTACTTTTGTACGTGATAGCCATAATCATTTATTTTTAACAAAATGAGCTCTTTCTCTATGATTTATGTTACTGGTCCTTTCCCACATCCATATGCCCTCCCCCTAGTTCACTGCAGCACATGCAGCTGGTTCTGAACAATAAACATATTGAACATTTTGATTAATCTGATGGATATGAGTCTCTTCCCTGAACTAATTTTTATCCTTTTCCAGGGAGTTTTTGCAAAACTTAATTTAGATAGTATCAAATTGACTCCAGTATGATAAAAACATACCCAACATCTAGAGCAAGGTCAAAGTATTACAATTACTCTATTACTCTGCCCAAGAAACAAAGAATCAAACCAAACACAATACTATATTTAACTCTCCTAGGGAACATTTGCTGAATTTAATGTCATGGAAATATCTGGGAGATTACCTGCTAGATGTAGAAATGTTGAATTAGGATTTTGATCTTTTCTGTCTAGTGTAGCCAAGTCCCTGGGAGGACCTAAATAATTTATTTCTTACCGTGCATTTTTCTTAAATCCTTCAGGTAAAGTCAGATTTTAAAATCATAAAATCTATGGTTAGTCATAGATTTATTCCCTGATGTCAATTCTCCCTAGCACACCCTATAGCCCTCATCTCTTTTTCCTGAATTACTGGAAGCATATCTTAGTGGTTCTATCACCTCGGGACTGGCCAGTCTCCCCACATATCCCCGCCAGTTATTTCCTAGGACACAGGCCTACTGACACATCCCCATGACCAACAGCTATCTGTTGCATCATAACATTTTTCAGGTCACATTTATACTTATAAACTTTCTCTAAAAGATCCTTTAGGGTATTTCTTTCTACAGCTCTCATCTCCCAACACTCTCTTCTGACACATATCCCTCCAACCAGCCTTACTGAAACTCTTGCAGATCCTCCAATGCATCATCTGTTTGGACATCCGTCTCTTTTCTTCTGCTTGAAAACTCCCTCCACAGCTCACATACCCACACACATACAGGCCCATACACAGCTTTTGTCTACTCAATTTCTATTCATTCTTGAAAACACACAATCCAGCTGCCACTTCTTCCATGACCATCACTAATTGCTTCTCCAATTTAAAAGTCTTGGCATTTGCTTCAACAACACCCTTGAATAAATCTTCCATAGGACCTAACACTCCACACTCACAAAGCAATTTACTCTATTTCCTCTTCCAGGCTATACATTTTACTGAGACAAGTACCAGATCTTCTTATATAACTGCAGATTTCTAGTGCTGGTAGAGAGTGTTGGGCTCCTTGTAGAGTTTCAAAAAATTGTTTAGTGAATGAATAAATAAAAGATAAGGAGGAAAGAAAGGAAGAAGGAGAAAGAGAAGCAAGAAGGAAGGAGAAAGAAAGAAAGAGAGACAGACATACACTGAGAGAAAGAAACAAAAATTGTGATTAAAAATCTCGTTAGTTGTTTCAGTCAGCTTGAATATTTACTCTTTGGCCAAACCATATGTCACCGAAGAAAATTCCCTGGACATGGAATACCTCCTCAAGCAATTCTGAATAACCCTCTGGCCACTCATTTGTAAAATGACAAGTTTCTTAAGGTACTTTCCAGTATAAAGTTCTGCTATTATTAACTAGCTCAGATGGAAAAAAGGGAATGAAATGAATGATCCTTTTAAACTATAGGAGTTAATATTTTCTCTTTGCTAACCTGAACATTTAAAGTATTGAAAAGGATCTCAATCTGACTGAATAGTCACCTCTATTCTTTGTATTTCATCAGAGTTTTATATAGTAATCTATGCTCTAAACAATTATGAGTTTAAGTAATCGAAATAGTATGAACTAATTTTGAAGATTAAAAGAAATATCATATCTGAAACTAGCGACTAGAAAGGTGTTGAGTCTTCAATCTTTAAGGCTGAATTAGTCTAATGGTTTTCAACTTTTAACCAATGACCCATTGTTTTAAAATGCAGGGCTTCCCTGGTGGCTTAGTGGTAAAGAATCCATCTGCTAATGCAAGGGACATGCGTTCCATCCCTGGTCCAGGAAGACTCCACATGCTATGGAGCTGCTAAGGCCGTGCACCACAACTGCTGAGCCTGTGCTCTAGAGCCTGGGAACCATAACACATGAGCACTCCTACCACAGCTGCTGAAGCCCTTGGGCCACAGAGCCCGTGCTCTGCAACAAAAGAAGCCACTGCAAATGAGAAGCCCCAGCACTGCAACCAGAGAGTAGCCCCTGCTCACCACAACTAGAGAAAAGCCCGAGCTCAGCAATGAAGACACAGTGCCAACAAAATGAATAAATGAAATTAGTTTTAAAAATGCATGTAGCCAACATGGAAACTTGTAAAGATTTCATCTGTGAGAGCTACTGCAGTGCTAATGTGTTGACTGGGTGAAGTGGTGGTCAGGGAAGGGTAGCCTGGATTCCTGAGTGCGGATATTGCCACCCTCTCAACACCATCTCTGGGACACTACACGGGTGTTCTGCTTTTCACACCAGGGTCTGTGCCATGGCATCGATGCATATCCCTAGGGCTAATCTGGGTTTAGTGCGACAGTGCAGGAGTTTTTAAAACCACATAAAAGAACTCTGCTTGCTTATTCTTCTTCCCATCCTCTAACCAAGCATCACTTCATGAAAGAGTGAACAGCTTGATGCTTGGCACTTGGCACTTTACAGAAGTGATTTATGGTTCTTGGGTCTTATGGATTTTGTCCCTCTGCAGCAGGTTTTCATTTTCAAGAAGTTGTATAAGTGATTAACTAATCATCGTAAATGCCTGCATTATATCTCAGAAATGATTCCAGGTCCTGTCATATCTGTGGCCAGGAGCAAGGCCTTACCATGAGATTCCTGGAAGACCAGAAGCAGGCCTGTAAGTGAAGTAAGCCTATCTGTGTTCAAAGGTTGCTTTTTCTCTATTGCTTTTGAACAAAGAGTTCATAGGAACTGACAGGTGGTGGATAATTCTATGGCCAGTAAGAAGAAGGAAAAATCTTATGTCTATTTTTCAAGTGTTTAGCTTCCCTGGTGGCTTAGAGGGTAAAGCATCTGCCTGCAATGTGGGAGACACGGGTTCAATCCCTGGATTGGGAAGTTCCCCTGGAGAAGGAAATGGCAACCCACTCCAGTATTCTTGCATGGAAAATCCCATGGACGGAGGAGCCCGGTAGGCTACAGTCATGGGGTCACAAAGAGTCGGACACGACTGAGCGACTTCACTTCACATCTTCCCAAAAACCTTTTTAAATTTTATCTTTCTTTAGAACAACATCTTATGAGGCCAGCTTCACAGTACTTTCAGATCTGTGACTTTCCCTTATCATTGATTGTTGTTATTGCTTAGTCATTACATCGTGTCTGACTCTTTTGCGACCCCATGGACTGTAGCCCACCAGGCTCCTCAGTCCCTGGAATTTTCCAGATAAGAATACTGGAGTGGGATGCCATTTTCTTCTCCAGGGGATCTTCCAGACTCGGGGATACAGCCCATGTGTCCTATGTTGGCAGGTAGATTCTTTACCACAGAACCACCTGGGAAGCCCCACCATTGATTAGGTAAATCTAACAATATAAGAGAAATAATATCTACTGTAAAGAGAAATTATATCTAGTCTATGTGTTCATAATATCAGAAAATGATGAAGATAGTACCACAAATATTCACGGTTAATTGTAGAGAAACTGGGTGAATGCCCAAGATTCTATGGATAACCTTCGTATGTCAAGCTTAAGAGTCAGCAGTGACTTCTGTTCTTAAAAGTGTTTGGAAAGACAGAATTGACCACATCTAACCCATTTTATGGGAACTGCCAGTCCTTGTGAATATGTTTTAATAAAGACAACAGACAACATGTACGTATGCATGATATGCGGCTTCCCCGGTGGCTCATCGGGTAAACGATCTGCCTGCCAAGCAAAAGACGCAGGAGACTCAAGTTCAATCCCTCCGTCGGGAAGATCCCCTAGAGGAAGAAAGGGTGACCCTCTCCAGCATTCTTGTATGGAAAATCCCATGGACAGAGGAGCCTAGTGGACACAGAGGACTATAGCCTACGAGGTTGCAAAGAGTCAGACACGACAGCATGAGCACAGTACATGAAATGGCATGCCCTGAATGCTTTCACATCTTTAATGAATTTAATTTCAAAAAAACCCTATGAGTTAAGTACTATTACTAATAAAATTTTAAGAATGAGGAATCTGAATCATTGTGAGTGTATGTTACTTGCTCAGTATTGCAGAGTAATAAAGTATAAACCAAGACACTAAGAGGCCTATGCCAACCCTCTGTAACACTATGTTACTCTGTCTGCTTCTGTTGCTGACACTGAATAGGAATCTCCACAGAAAGATAACAGGATGATAAACGCTGAGAAACTTCATACACCAAAATAACACCACTCTTGTCTAAGTGACCCATAGATCTTACGTGACAGTAATTGTGGGGCCCTAATTATTTGGCAATCCATAGACCAAACCATTGAAATGTACTTTTAGAGCAGTCTTTCTAGTCTTCCTTTCCTCCTTTGAACTTTTTTGATGATTTAGTCTTGAGATACAGTGACTGATAACTTGTCTTATCCTTCCTGGTATAATTTCTAAGAAGGTAGGGATAGTGTCTTACTATGGTTCTCATCTCTGCTTTATCTGGACCATACCTTTAATATTAGAGGGAAAAAAACCATCCTGTCTCATTATCCTCCACTAAATTTTCCAGTAGAATTAAGGTGTCAACTACAAATTGGCACTTGCCAAGAACATTTGCCAGAGACGAAACAGCAACAAGGGCATTTGCCATCTGCCTCTGCAGAGACTGAACCCTGTGCTGCTGCAGCTGTCGACCTTCAATACCCTCTAAGGGTAATTTGGGTGGAGAGTGAGGCACTCTGTGCTCCGGGGAAACTGGTGGAACAGGTCTTTAGATAGTTAGCCACTTTCAGGAACTGATTTCACGATCCCAATCATTGCAACTGTTCATATCTAGAAAAGCACTAAATCCCTTCATGGTGACATCGGCTTCTCATGGCTAGCAGAAACCATTTTGTAAAATACGGGCTTGATTGCATTGAACTCCCCCTTCACCAAAATATTATATATTAACCTCCCCCTACTACCTCTTTTGAGCAGTCTCTCAGACCTATCTGAGGTGCTGTCTCCCAAGCTGCAGTCCTCATTTTGCCCTACATACAACTTAACTCACAACTCCATGTTGTGCATCATTTTTTAGTCAGCAAAGAAATACTTCTTTCCCTGGGCTGGTAAATGTTTAACCAGCTGCTCTTTGGAGGAATTAAAAAAAAAAAAAACTTGCTTGATAGCATTTGTCAGTTCTCGTGGTATAAATACTATTCCCATCACCAAATCCAAGTGACTAACCAACATGATGTCACTGGATACAGTGTTGGAAGAGATGCTAACAATGGGTTTTCCACCAGCTGCGAACCAGTACAAAGACTCTAGAACATCACCGCGTTAGCCATTCAGTGAAATGTAAGTCCCACTGAAGAGAGTAGAGAAAAGATAGACAAGGAGAACTATGAGTAACTACTGACTTTGGGGTTTCTACTTAACATCCTCTGGTCCCATGAAACTTCACAAGTAGCTTGGCTAGCTATTTCTTCTGTTGCCCTTTCAAAATATCTGTGATGACAGATCAAAATGTTAATCTCCCTCTATTTTCACTTGACCAGTTTCACTAGCCAACTGTAAACTTTCTGAGGGCAGAGATTATCTTATTGTTATTTTATCCCCTGACTCTGCCCTAAAGAAAATACCAAAAAAAAGTTGAATGAAAGAAAAAATACTTGAAAAATCTTGTTCCAGCCCAAGAGATTGTATCTATTTCTTTATTAGCAACTAGAGGTCATGAGTATACACCTGGATTTTGCCCTTAATGCAGAATTTGCCTGCTCTGTTGATTTATGGTTAATCCATAGCATTACCCTTTAACATAGTTATTTGTAGTTGGCGGTTATGTTCTGCAGACTTGTGAATAAGAAGCAATTAATTTTCCATACTTAACACTAATGAAATTTCATTTGAAATGAAAAGTAACTACAGAATTAGCATTTGCATCTACTTAGCAGGTTGTCTTCATTATATAACAAACAGAAACAAAGTACTTGAAGTCCATCTCAGGCAAAGGCTTGAAAGCAGAGTATAAAGAGCTAGATAAAGACTGACAGGCAGTTAGGCAAATACAAAGAGAAGACTAACTCAAATTATTATAAATGTATTTACAGGGCTAGATTATCAGTTTATTGCAGATATACTGGATAATATGAAAAACTGAATAATTTATCCAGCAATTCTCATATAAGCAATAAGAAGACAAGAAGAAAGAGGTTATAGAGGAGGATAAATATAGGCCATGAATAAATGAATTAGGCACAGAGATGGTGAAAGTTTTAGTAGGTTTGGACTAGGTCTTTTTTTAAAAAGAAAAGAAAAAAATACTCAGTTTCTGTAAAGTCTTAAAATATCTGCCAGTGGAGGAGAGTAGGGGAGAATGGCCTAGAACGGAATAGCTTTTCCTCATCTTTTTACTGCTAGTCATATTTTTCAGAGACTAAAGGCAAGTCTTTGTCATACTACTATTTACTGAAAAGAATGAAAAATTAGAAGGTGGTAAGAGGGAAGAAGAAAAGGAGAGAAACAAACAGTACAAGCAAGCCAAATAAACATGTGCTTGAGGAAGATTGTTTAAAATCTAAACTTCCTTGTGATATTTTGTACATTTAGTGAAAAAAAAAAAATTCCTCATGTTCATTTTTTTAAAATAATTAACCCATTTCCTCCTTAACATGTATAATTAGATAAATGCCATTATTATTGCTTTATATAATATATATTTATTTTATTTATTATTTTCTATAATATATGGGCTTCCCTGGTGGCTCAGTGGTAAGGAATCCACTTGCCAACGCAGTAGATGTGGGTTCAGTCCATGGATGGGGAAGATCCCCTGGAGGAGGAAACAGCAACTCACTCCAGTATTCTTGCCTGGGAAACCCCACAGACAGAGGAGCCTGGCAGGCTACAGTCCATGGGGTTGCAAAAGAATTGAACATGACTTAGTGACTAAGCAGCAGCAAACAACAACATAATATATATTTCCATAAAATATTATTTTTAAAAATATACTGACTTTTAACTACAGATTTTAAAAACCCAACATACTATCACCATTTTCTCAATGAACAACCTTGATGCTGGCTAAGCAGACTTGGTTTCTGCAGGAGAGTCAGGCAGAAATGCTGGTAAATAAATGTTTGCTTTTTACAGAAAAGTAATATGGGATGGAGCCTCTGATGCAACTACAGACAGATTTTAGAATTTTAGAAAAAGATGATTTCTGCACTTATGAATATTTTGGACAAGAAAGGATTTTTTGAAGATGAAGTCATCAGCTTCAGTGCAATGTTCTTTAATAG
Source organism: Budorcas taxicolor (assembly GCF_023091745.1). NCBI lineage: Eukaryota > Metazoa > Chordata > Mammalia > Artiodactyla > Bovidae > Budorcas > Budorcas taxicolor. The sequence goes on from NC_068911.1 coordinate 83,917,262, forward strand.
CTCCTTTTAAAAGAGAGCAGGTGGCAGTGTCCAATGACAAACAGTGAGACGCAGTGAGCACTCCTGAAACCAAATTCAGAAGAAAATACACATTTTCTTCTTGTATTAGTATGGCTGTGTTTGTGGCGCTGTGTACCTCTGTGTATCTTGCTAATTATATCATCTGTGCTATTCGATAAATGCAGAGAAATGGATGGTGCTTATGCATGTCTTTAATTTTAGCATATATTTCTGGACAATATTGGCTCTGCTAATGAGATTTCCTGGGTATTGTATCTTTCTGGCTTACTGAGCTTTCCAGATACTAATATTTGTATTTCTGAGCACCAAATCATTTTCTTTAAGAATTTAGAGTTTTCTAAAATCTTGAAAAATCCCTGCCTTCTTGAACAGAATAGATATATTAACAGTTACGTCTTTCTATGACTCTCTCAATCAGTTTCATCAATAATGTTTACTGTTTGATTCTGTCATACAAAGATGTCCTCAAGGCTCACTATACACTAACGAGCCCCAATATACCATGTGTTTTGAGTTGTTTACTGATAGTTTTGTTGTTAATCATTAAGGCTGCCAAGTAGTAATACTCCCTCCATCATTGTTTGTTCTCTTTTGCTAAGACCTGAAACCAAACCATCATATTTATCAAAATAGTGTGCATAAAAAATGGCAAAGTAGAAAGTTTTTAGTTCACAAATTCTGATAACATCTCTTTGCACCCAGATATGGGCTCACTTTTAGTTTCTTGGTTACCAGAGGTGTGAGGAAGGGCAACATAGATGAAGAGGATTAGGAGGTACAAACTACTAGGTATAAAATAAGCTGCAAGGATGTATACAGCAGAAGGAATATAGCCAATATTTTATAAAAACTTTATGTGGAGTATAACCTATAAACATATCCAATCACTACACCTGAATCTAGCATAAGTCAAATAAGCAATAAAAATAGAATCAACAAGGTATTTAGAATACTTACATTTGAAAAACTGAGGTGTTTGATGTTGTAGGAAGCTATGAGACTCCTAACGATATAAAATAAAAATAAAGTTCTAAATGAAAATCTGAGTCGAAGATACAGGTTGTTCACAGTTCACTGGCTTTGTTTTAGGTCTTTTTGGTCAACTGACAGGATGGGGACTGGTGGAAACATCTTAGAGACTATGACTTTTGTCTCTCTGTCTCTCTCTCATGCATACTACCATACATACCATCCACCCACCCACATCTCTTGCATAGAGGGTAAGGAAGAATGTTCTTTCTGTTTGTTTGCTTCATTTAATAGTAATTTTTCTTCATGGTCTGCCCAGATTCCTTCTACATGTCAGGCCACATGTACAATATGAAGCAATAGAGATAAACTCATGACAGATGTTCTGAATAAAGTGAAGCTGCTGACCCTTTTACCGCTTTCTCCTCCAGCTAGAGTTCCATGACAGAGAAGGATGAAAATTCACGAAGCAGAAAATCTCATTTAGGCCATGGAAATTTGAATGCAATTATAAATTTTTGCTTCATTTCTTTGGTTGAAATCCAACTTATATCAGAAATATCTGTGCAAATTTATTTAAAATAGACTATCTCTTTTTCATTTTTATTTCTTTTTCCCCAACCAGAGATCAAACTGTCACCCCCTGAAATGGAAGCACAGTATCTTAACCACTGAACTGCCAGGGAAGCCCCTCTACCCTTTTTCACAGTGAAAGGGGGAACTACTCATAATAATGAAGAGTCCTGGACAGAGGGTGTATGATCACCCTACTCAAGTAACACATGATACTGAGTCAAGTCACAGACCCTTACGGACCACTTTGAAGACGTGCTTAGTAAGACTACCTAAAACATCAGAGTTAAGTGTGGCAGAAATATTGGAGAAAATTCAAAATTGAAAATGTGGTGTTTTGTTTGACCATGTATCATTATTTGGTACATTTTAAAAATTCTATTTATTTACCTTGAATGTATGTTATCCTATCTGATAAGATTATTTTTAAATTAGCATATTAATAATAAGAAAGCTGCCTATTTTAATACATTCTCAAAGATATGGTCCTCAAAAAGAAATTTCCTCCCTAATGGTGGATATATATTCAATACTTAGATGCATTCTTTTGTTCTTTGTGCCTCTAACTTCCATCTCAGGGTAGCATTACAGTTTGTGAATCAAATGACTATTTGACATGTCAAGTGAATCAAATGACTACTGGATACATACCACATCTTCTTTATCCACTCATGTGTCACAATGGAAAACTACTCCGCCATTAAAAGTTACATAACTGGGTCATTTGTAGAGACATGGATGGACCTAGAGACTGTCATACAGAGTGAAGAACATCAGAGAAAAAAACATCATATGTTAATGCATATAGATCCCTGGGTGGGGAAGATCCCCGGGTCAGGAAGATCCCCTGGAGGAGGGCATGACAGCCCACTCCACTATTGTTGCCTGGAGAAGCCCATGGACAGAGGAGCCTGCCAGGCTATAGTCCAGAGGGTCTCAAATTTAGTCTGACGTGACTGAAGCAACCTAGCATGCTTGCACGTGAAATCTAGAAAAATGATACAGATGACCTTTCTTCAGGGTAGGAGTGAGATGCAGATATAGAGGGCAGATGTGTGGACATGGGGGCAGGGGGGAGGGGTGGTGGGATGAACTGGGAGATTGGTATTGACATGTATACACTACTATGTGTAAAATAGATAGCTAGTAAGAAGCTGCTGTATACCACAGGGAGCTCAGCTCCGTGGTCTGTGGTGATCTAGAGGGGAGGGGTGAGGAGGAGGGAGGGGTGGGGAGGGAAGGAGGAGGCTCAAGAGTGATGGGATATGTGTATACATATAGCTGGTTCACTTCGTTGCACAGCAGAAACTAACACTGTAAAGCAACTATATCCCAATATTTTGGAAAAAATTTACTATTAGATAAATATTCTTGACTAATAAATAGGTCTCAAGACTAGAGTAAGGAGTCCTTTTTAGAAGTTAGAGAGATATTAAGTTGCTCCTAAAAACGTATTGCTATGTTGGGTGCAGGCTTCTTAACACATGATTCAAATTGATTCTCAGTCTAGAGGAGGATTCTCCAATTAACTGGAATTCTGTAGGGAAGAGAGTGGTCATTGACTGCAGATGTCCACTCCAGATGTGAGATGGAGAAGCTGCTGTGAGCTCATGTGCCAGGTGTTTACTGATTTCGGTCTAGTAAAGTCCCAACACTACAATCTGGAATTCAAGGACCTCTCTGGAAACTTTGTTTTCTAGCATTATGTCCCAAAAAACTACATCACAAAATTTGCACTTAGCCAAGCGAGTACATTCACAGTCCCCTAAAATATTATTTTATTCCTCACTTTTCTTAGATGGGTTTCCTACAAAAGTGACTGTGGCACAGAGCTTTACTTACAGTATTTTTAATGGAATGATCTGTGGAACACCTGTAAGAAAGTGATGGGAGAAGGACTTGGCAAGGGCAGAATGTGAACTGTGACATTGTTGCAACAGAGCCCACCATCAGATCCATGAGGAACTTCAGAGCTGGCTGACCTGGAGAGGCGTCACACTAACTGGTCTCTGTACCTTCATGTTAACCAGGCATTGGGTGCGGCTGCCCCTTGGAGGGGCCATAACCTTGGGTGATACAGGTCCCTTGGGCTGAGGGCTCTTCCTGGACCAGGACTCAGCTGTGAGTTTCAGCAGCCAATCACTCCTAGTGGTGAGGACACGAGTGCCCGGATCTGAAGCAGAGAGATGCATGGCACAACAGCACTCCCCACACCACTCGTCTACTTGGAAAGCCACCTCCCACAGGACTCTAACTATTCTTACAGCAGAGGTCAAGTGCCACCTGCTATTCCTTTCCTGTTCTGACTACCCTGGCCAGAGAAAAGTTTCCACACCCCTGAATTCCTTGCTAGTATGACAACTCAGGAAACAGCTGATCCCAAGCACAGCAGACGGAGAGTAGATGTTGAGACACAATCCTATCCAACTTAGCCAATATTTATTTTTTTTGCATGAGGCATGGGGGTTTCATTTTGCATCAAAAAAGAAGGGAGGGTACACAGTATCTAGGACATAAAAATACACGAAAAACAATGAACCAGAAAGACAGTGACACTGATTCTGTTCTCAAGTGGTACCAGAAACCCCCTAAAGCTTTACAGCAGTTAGAACAAAAATTTGAAAGCAACATTTTCAAGCATGGTTTTATGATACTTACAATTCAAGTAGCGCTGCTTCTGGGGCTAATGCAACACCAATGACACAAATTATGGAATGTGTCTTCTTCCCAACTATTTTACAAAACACTGTGCAGCCTGTGCACTCTAACAAGGAGGGATGGTGGTTATCCAGAGTTCGAGTAATCTCATAGAGGACACTGGCAGCCACTGAAGAGGTGAGTAATTTTCAAGAATCTCATAGGCATCACTGAGGAAGCTGGAGAGAAAACATGAATGAACACCTTGTGAGCACACTGAGTAACTCTCTACATTCATGTATGGAAGAGATGACTGGTTTTATGCCCTGAGTCATGAGGCAGAGGCAGGAAGGAGTAAAACTGCTGAATTAATGAAATTCATCATGGATTTTAGTATGAGCTAATTTGAAAAACTCAGTTTCCCCTAGAAGTTATCACATAATGCCTTCAACTATTTGTATGTGTATCTCTTCTAACTAGACTATAAGATCCTTGCAGGACCATGTCTTTCCTTCACAAATATTTGATGATTAATTCATAGATTGATGGCTAAAGTTCTCCTAGGGTTCTAAAGGATGCTATTTATTATTTATTCCATCTCATGGACTGGGCTTAATAAGAAAATAATCATAATTATGAAGGAGTGCTTTCTCAATAGTCACCACTCAGTGATTAATGTCTTTTCTATCAGCTTTTTTTCATTAATATTAGAGTCCCTATATCCTTAACTGTCTTCTTCCAAATGTCTCATATTCCTATTTTCACTTCTTCCCATCATGGGAGATTCCTTCATGATGGCGCTGTTCCATTCCCCCACCAAGACTTACATGACATTTAGGATCACAGAGTTCTTACATGCTGGTGACATTAACCAAATATAAAGGTGTTTAATAGATCTGAGAGTTTTCCTGGTGGCTCAGATAGTAAAGAATCCACCTGCAATGCAGGAGACCTGGGTTCAATCCCTGAGTCTGGAAGATCCCCTGGAATAGGGAACGGCAACCCACTCCAATATTCTTGCCTGGGAAATCCCTGGATAGGAGAGATCATCAGGTCCCAATCCATGACGTCACAAAGAGCTGGACACGACTGAGAGACTAACACACACAACAGACCTGAACCACAGATAAGAAAGTTAAACAGAGACCCTAGCCTAGGTTGCTGTTTAATCTTCTTTCCTTATGCTCTTAGATTTCTATTCTTTCTCCCACATGTTTTGGCAATAAAACTGAATACTGATAAAGCATTAGTTGGTACATTTCTAAATATTTTCAAACACTGAGGATGAAGGTCAAGTAAACCAATGAGTCTGAGAGGATTTTATGGATTACTCATGAGATGGTAGGTTAGTTGGTTATTTCACAGTATTTTCTTGTTCTCTTTCCCAAACATAGAAAATTCTCACTCTACAAAGTCTGCTCAATGCTAAACTTCAAAAATGACCTCCAACATACATACTTTGTTCAAGATGTGGGAATCACTTCCTGAATTTTAACTGGGCCAAAGAGACATATGTGTATGCATATCCATGATAGTCTCATAAATACATAATATGTTACATATACAAGTGTTCATACTTTTTTATAATGAAAATATGTAGACAACACAGAAACTAAGACAAGTATAAACATAAATATGAGAGGATTCTAAATCATTTCTGTGGAGAAAGAAATGCCTGGGGCTTTTAGGGGTCAATACTTTGCTTGATAACAAGGCCCTCTACACAAGGAAGGTTTCCTTTATACTTAAAGGAGGGTTTTGATTGGATAAGCCAGATTATTGCACCACCTTTTTCATGTTTTATGGAGGCAGAGTCTTAGAAATGCAAAAGAACAAGAAGTCTCCTTTTTTAAATGAGTAGCTTTTTCTTACATAGGCTCTAACTGCCTCCTGAACTGCCAAGTGACAGTGAGCATTATAAAACCATCTCAGAAGAAATATCCTATTTCCTAATACCCGGAAGGCATCTTGATGGTTGATTATCCTCCAACTGAATTCCTTATCTGACCCAAGTCTTATTCTGCAAGCTTTTGTTCATGGATTTCCTTCCTATTACTGTTTATAAAAATTGCAAAGGTCAAAGTGCAAGTAGTAATTGCTTTTGGCACTTTAGAAAATGGTCTTCTTTCTGTACTTATCATTTTCTCTAAAGCTGTCTTCTGCTGGGTCTTTTTATCAATTGTGCTTCACACTGTAGATCAACACATTTGGAGCCCCTCTGCCTGCTAAGTCCCTTTCTTATATTCACTTCAGTTCAGTTCAGTTGCTCAGTTGTGTTCGACTCTTTGTGACCGCATGAATTGCAGAACACCAGGCCTCCCTGTCCATCACCAGCTCCCAGAGCTCACCCAAACTCATGTTCATTGAGTCTTTGATGCCATCCAGCCATCTCATCCTCTGTCATCCCCTTCTCCGCCTGCCCCCAATCCCTCCCAGCATCAGGGTCTTTTCCAATGAGTCAACTCTTCGCATCAGGTGGCCAAAGTATTGGAGTTTCAACTTTAGCATCAGTCCTTCCAAAGAACACCGAGGACTGATCTCCTTTAGAATGGACTGGTTGGATCTCCTTGCAGTCCAAGGGACCCTCAAGAGTTTTCTCCAACACCACAGTTCAAAAGCATCAATTCTTCGGCACTCAGCTTTCTTCACAGTCCAACTTTCACATCCACACATGACCACTGGAAACACCATAGCCTTGACTAGATGGACCTTTGTTGGCAACGTAATGTCTCTGCTTTTGAATATGCTATCTAGGTTGGTCATAACTTTCCTTCCAAGGAGCAAGCATCTTTTAATTTCATGGTTTAAAACTCACTGAAGTAGCCTAGTGCAAATACACTAATATTTTCTATGCTAGATTTCTGTGAGAAAGCAGTGAGTAGAAAACTTAATTCTTTTTCTGCAGTTTGGTGCAGTCATAAAATAGTTGAGATTTGAAGATGAGTTTATATACTAGAGATGAGACACTTAAGAGAAAACTTAAAAGGAGAAAAAAGCTTTAATACTTTTTGTTTTCTATGTAAGATCACTATGAAGTAATAAGAAAGACAATATAAGTGGTCCGTCGTTTCAAAGAGTATGCATGATTCTTATTGCCATCCTGCTAACACTGCCATGTGCTAGAACAACCACCTGATTTCTTCCTTCATTGTTTCCTAAGGACTTATTTCCCTACCTGCCTTTGTTATGAATCCAGAGCTTGTATTGGCTCTATCCCTGCTCACCTTTATTTCTTCAGTGATTTAGTTGAGCTCTTTCCTACTATCACCACACTTACTTTATAAAAAACCAAGAGAGAGATTTTCTGACTTAATAATACCAGTTAGACTTGTCTCCTAATGTCAATCTGTCAAGTCATCATTACTTTGAGCCTTTATCTATAGGAACAAAGAGGATTTTTATTATTGGATCCAGGCTCTTTCTCCATTTTCCTCTCCACATTCACTGTTATAGTAAATATCAGTGCTTTACTGTAAGACAAGCATGTACTCTTATAGTGAAGCTTTATTCCAAGAGCATCAAATTCTATAGTAAAAATGTCATACTTTACAAAACTGATCCAAGCTTCTAAGATTAACAGAGAGGAAAGAGATTCTGAAGGTATTCACAATTTACCAATCTTTGGGTAAAAAAAAAAAAAATGTATTTTAATTTGGATTCATTAATTTGCCAAAAGTGACCCATGTTTCCCAGTAGCAGTAGGAAGAAATGTAGTAATATTTTCACTCCTAAAGCCCTTTCATCCCAAAATCATAAATATGCCTCAATCATTAATTAATTAAGTATTCCAGCCTTACCACTGAAGTAGGTGAGTTTCCTGTCTCCAACTGAGGCCAGTGCTCAGAGAAAGGCAGAATCTTCCCTAATGCAGCTAATTAGGCAGTGCTACACCACTAGGGAAAATTTCTGATCCCAGCTGGATATCAACTTGTGCCCTAAAGAAATGAGACTTAATAGCCCTTCAAGTTCTCATCCTAACCTCTGTCCCTGCTGTTGATATTCTTAATCATATCAATATCTAGTTCTTTTTGGCCTATTACAGAGCTGTTGGTCCACAGGGCATCCAGGGTCTTAAAAGAAATCACAGACAAAATGTACACTGTATTAAAACAAACAAACAAACAGATTCTTCTGTTCTACGTTCAGCATTTACCTTCTGTCTGTGGGAAGGTCACATATTGAATGGGTGTTGTGATCACCTCTCAGAGGCAGGATGGGCTCATATGCTCACAATCTGGTTCATATGTTGAGACTAATGATATACACAAGAGAATATAACGAAGGTTTATTCATCACAATGAATACCCCCGGAAAGAGCAGGGCTGGCTCCCAAGCTGGTCCAAAAATGACTTATGAGAGCAAGGAAAGGTGTCTGCCATGGGAGTTTTTTAAAGGTGGCTAAGGAGTAAGACCGAGGTGAGGGTCCCACAGGCACTGATGGGGGCTGGCATCGTTTGAACTTTCTTCGCACCACAGTCAAAGAAGTGAGGGCATTCTTAAGGCAGAGGGAAAGATGTAGAGGTGAGGCAGGAAAGTTGTCAGCACTCAAACACCAAAACTTCCTCACTCTTAAAAAAGTAATATCAGTCACTCTTTATTACTCAACACTGCATAAAATTCCCAGATCGCACAAAGATGTTGTATGCATATTACTCTATGAAAGGATTACATGTTAAGGGAGCACTTGGAGAGATATAATATAAATAAATAATTCAATGTCCTTAAGATTTTTGACTGAGATGTTATAAGCACAGTCAGTAACAGTTGGTAGGTTCTGTGGTACCAGGAAATAAAAGGCACCTCTCTGCTAAATGGTATTGAAATGTGGTCAGGCTCCTCTGTGGATTCCTTGTATTCCTGGCCTTCTTATTTGGACCCAATTCTATCTTTGCTATTTAAAATATCATGGTATTACTCTTTCTGACCATTTAACAATAGTGAAAGGACTTAACCCAGGGTCACAAAGACCATATGACTTCTGATTTAGCATTAATCCACCAAAGCAGAATGTCCCTTCCCATTACTTGTCATAATCTCAATAATCATAAATGTATGATATACCTTTCCCTTCAAGCTTTCTAAAAACCATGTTGTGTGGTCTTAATTTTGTTGTACAATTTAATCTAAACTAAAAAGGGGTAAAAAGAGTTTAGCCATGTCATCTTAAAAGAGTAAAGCTATACAAAGGAAAATTCTGAAGTTATTGTTTGAATTAATAAAATGTTCTCAACAAACATTCCATGAACAAAACAAATTCCTCAATATTCTAAGCTTCTTGTTGTTTCCTCATGTTATAACAGGAGCTCTGATGTTGTTTTTAGGTTCAAGTTAGACAATATTACGTAGCAAGCAACATTTCACTCCAGGCTGATACATCCATTCTTGGTATCCTGTTCTGGTTCACCCATGGCTGCAGATCAATACTTCCTACTGTTTCAGTGCCTGCGTTTCTCCTCTCTCCTCATGTTTCACAAACTGCTCTCAAGAAACGATCTGATAGCTGCTAAATAGAAAACTTTCTTTTATCACTATGGAAGTAAGGTGATTTGTTCTTTTTTTCATTCAACAAAAATATATTGAGCTATCGCTCAATATTTGGGGCTTGGGCAAAGCAAGACAGACCTAGTCTTCTGCTCTCGTGGAGTACAGCTTAGGATATGGGGCAAGCATTCATTCTTCATGTAACATAGACAGAATTTTTGTGATCTCCCAAATGTCTTAAACCAGGACATGGAAGAGGCAATATGTAAATATATGCCTCTGTTATTCTAAATCCCATACCCTTCATTATGAGGTAGCAAGGAGATGTTTCTAAGCTTAAATGCATTCAATTCATGGAGGAGCTATTAATTTTACAAATGGAATTGAATATTGGACAGCAGACCTTACCTAAATCAAAACCATTGCACACTACATAGCCTGTCCCTCTTCAGTACATTTAGAAGGCTTGGGCTTATTAATTTATTTTTCTGAATGTTTATGTAACCTTTTACTATATTCCTTTAGGCTGTTAAAAAAAGCCTCAGTAGAGGTTTGTCTGTTGCTAAAGGCAAGGAACACAGGAGTTGGCTCCAGGCACAGTTATAAAATAAATATGTTATTTTTTTTTTCCCCCAAGAAGAAAAATAGCCATGAGAAAGCCAGTTTCCTAAACAGGATGTGTTGGGAATTTTTTTTTCCACTCATGATTGAGTGTGGCAACAAACTAGGATTATTGTTTTAGACAACTTAAACTTAAAAAAAAAAAAAAAAAGCCTGAAATATATTATAGAGGAACATGGAAGCAAGCAGATCTCATATAAATTCTTAGGAGCCAACACAGAATTCATTTCAAGGCTGACCATCTTAGTATGTATGTTTAATTACTCAGTTACTGACATGCAAAATACCTTGTCACCAATACAATTGTTGGTTTATCTGGCGTATGCTATATAACACCGTGGAAGAACAAGCCACTTGACTCTGTGTCCAGAAATGTTAAAAAAGAAGTATACTCCATAATGTTTATTCTGCATCGCAGCATCTTTGCAAAAAGGATCAGCTCAGAATGAACTTGCATTTTCTTTCTTTGTGTTGTCAAGGAAATGGCCCAATGTTAGATCAGTTTTTGTCCTTGTTAAACTAATTCCAGAATGAGGTTTTTAAAAGTGGATGCCTACACAAGTATATTTTCATTTGTTACACTCTGCTAAAAAGGCATTGGCATAGTGTGTTTTGACTTTTTAAAATGTTCTCAGGATTTGAAAGGCTGGTCATTGTTGTTATGTTTTACTTAAACTCTCAACAACCTGTCAGAAAGGGGTGAAACAGTCAAGACATAAAATATACAAAACATTTCAAAGTAGAGTGAAACACACTTAAGCTGTTTTTTAATCTATATTGTGCCTTTAAATCTTGATACCTCATTTTGGGGGGAAAAGAATCTAAATGGAACAGGAAATGACAACATAAGATTACTTCCATAAAAATAAAAATTACTGGAAAGAGGAAACTGATGTTTGAGGCTAAAACCTACCATCCTATTTGGAAGCTAAGATGTACCTCTTCCCAAAAAACAGTTAACCCAGAGCCTACCTTCTTCTTGATAGTCTTAGGGTATCAAATACCAAAGAAATACCACTCAAATACCAAAGAAATCTATTCATTTTACAGTAAAAAGAAATCAAAACCATTTTCCCAAATAGATGGTAGTCTACAGTAGATATTGCACTTTTATTTACTAATGTATAACAAAGTGTGAGTGGAGACAATTTTTAAATTCCACCAACTATTAACTTTCTGATTTTTACTTTAAAGAAGTGACTGTTTTCAAAAGACTCATGTTTTCCTATGAATAACAATTAAGACTCACTTCCTCTGTAGTTAAATATCAGCTGTCTAATTCAATGTCTTTCAGTAGGAAGGTTTAGCCTCTGTATCTTTTCTACTCATTCAGCATTTATAAGAAAAATATTCCTTTTTCATACTTGCCTGAAGGAATGAAGCCAAAAGCTTAAATTGTTAATATTGACCAAAAATGTACACAGCCGCAGCATATGCCCCTTGCCATTCACAAAACATATGCTAATTGGAAGTAAATATCATCCATCCATGACTAGACTTGCAAACTCAGAACTGCTTTACAAATAACAAGATGTGCCTTCTTTTTTTATCAAACAGCAGAGAGAAGGAAAGTCACCTATGGCTCTGTGAATGCATTGGTTGATACCCTATTATTTATGTGATTATACAATGAGAAGAAATGTAGGTAAGAAATGAGGAAAGAATCTTAGATAAAATTTCTCAATGAATTTCATGTCCAAAAAGAAAAAAATATGTATTTAAATAACAAAACTCACATTTATCCATTTTAATTAGTTATTGATTCCCAGGGGTACTGAGTTGGTTTGTCAAATAAAAATGATGTTTCTGAATACTTCGAATTTTTTTTTTTTTTACTGAGGGGAAGGATGAAGAAGATTGAAGACATCAAATAACCAAAAACAAACAAACAAAAAATTTGTTCTGAGTTCCTGGTATCTTAATCTTATATACATAGTTGGACAACTTCGAACCAGGTTGAATGTCATTGTGTCTATATTTAAGAATTAGATGACTTTTGGGTCTAATGGTACTCTCTCCTTCCGTGCTTCTTTCCTCACATCTGGTCGCCAAAGAGTCGTTCCGTCACCCTGTAGCCTGCTAATGAGATCCCCCATTTAATTAATACCATAAGAATTTTAATTCTGACTGAATCAATTTAACGTGATGTGATTTTGTCAGCTCTATTCCCCAAGTAAAAAGTGAGCCTGATGCTTATTACATACATCATTTCACGGGCCCTGCATTCCCTGCTGACTTAAACAAATTCTAATTAAGACTAATTAAAGCATCATTTATGAAAGCGCTTGTGATAGCTATGCAAACATTCTGGGTGGGTATGCTTTGCATAATAATTATCCTAGTTAATATTAAGACTAGGTCCTTGGCAATTAGGTCTTTGAAACAGAGAGTTATTCTGAATTTAGCCCTTTTCAGTGTAAGCAATTAATAAAAAAAAAAGTGCTAAATTTATGTAGTGGCTTCATTAACAAAATAAATTTAGAAGTAGTAGCATTGTTTGCATTTTTAAAACTAAGCATAATTCTTAATCCAGGTGACAGTTATTAAAATAAAAAATGCAATTCCTGGATCTGGTGTAGCCATCTAAGAAAAAACTTAATTTTATAAGTTTCAGTCAGTTTTATTTTTAAATAAACTTGACTAGTCTAAAGCATATTACTCAAATATTACTTAAATATATAGATGTCTTCTAAGGAACACAGACACCTGAAACAGTGTTTTATTTTAAAAATCAGTTTTTTAAAAAACATTTAAAAAATCTAGTACAGACTCAACGTGTTGTACACATTAAATATTTTTATAAAATCTTCAATTTTATAATGACTTAATAGACCTAATATGCAAAATTTTTTAAAAAAATGCTTCCTTACCCCTGTCAAGTTTTGTGAAATTAAAAATTCTTACTTCATTCATAATTTGCTTTTCTTTATTTTTAAAATCCCAATTATATTGTCAGTATTCATTGTGCTGCAAAATTGAATGTATTAAAATGCTATAAGAACTGCTAGCCTTTCAAACTCCTATATACACTATTTCTAGGACTATATGGAGGGTCAAGTGAAGTTTGAAGAGGCAAATGGGTAGAAAGAAAGAAAATATGACTCCTTTATTAAACAGGTAAAGGAGATTGATAATAGATGTTACCAATAGAAGACTTAAAAGCTTCTTTCTCTTTCATCTTTACAAATACAGTGAATGCAAAATTCAGGGCAGGAAACTCAGAGGTAGGCAACTACTAAAAAGGCTGAGAGCGTTAAAAAATATAGTCGACTGGCTTTTATCCAGCTGTGCAGAAAAACAAACAGAAGTTTTGTACAAAGTCCTATCTTTGAATACTGATGGGTTGACAATCACTGAAACTGAGGAAGAAATTCTATATTTTACTATGTAGGGAAATTGAGACTCTCTCTAAATTTCTATCAAATACACAGTTACAAATTTTAAAAGTATTAAACTCCCATGAGAGCAATATGATGACATAAACAGCAACAAATAACAGACTGAACTGTCTCTAATGATTCTGTGAGACAAACCTGAGAGTATAAAGTGGCATGCATAAATCTAGAAAGCTCAATCACATTCTACACAAAACTGCCTTACAAAATGTAACCGATCCTACAATTCCAAGAGCAGTACTGAAATGTCAAGCAGGCTACACCCAGGCAGTGAAGGATGCAGCTATTCTAACTTCCTTATCAATTAACTGGATGTAGCAGAGTAGATGGACTCATTAAATTGGCAAATGACAAAAAGTGAGAGGTGTATCATTTTAACACCAGTGAGCAAGTATCCAAAACGATGGCTAACAGAATAAAGCTTACTGGAAATACTTCTAATAGCCAAAACTAGTGGGGGAAAAAAAAAAAAAAACTACAAGACCAAAACATTAAAAAAGATTTGAGGAGTTTTAATAAAAGTTTGATCATGATCCATCCGGTTAGCAGATTTTCTTAAAACTCCTAAATTCAGCATGACCTTGTGTCTATATATTTATATACACACATGCTACATAGATAGACCTTTATTGTATGAGAATCATGAAGCAATCCTTCCTTCAAATAAAAGTATAGTCACTGTAGTCAGAGAGAGATGGGGAAATAACTAGTGAGGAAGGGTTAAATGATGTAAATCAATTTCACAAAGAATTATCAAGAGTCTTCTCAAGGCCATTGAGGACGACTAAGGGGACACATAATCATAGCTTCCCATTTTAGTAATTTCTTTTTATTTGTTATTCAGAGGTCTCTGACAATCAGACAAACAATTAAATGACAAATCACAGAGGTTCCTTCTGAAAACAAGGGCAGAATGTTCAGGATCTGCAAGTGTGGTGAGAGAAATATGTCATGGATATAAGCAAATGGATTATGGGATTGGCACAGAGTCTAAGTGTGGGTTGGGAGGATGGGGACAGTTCTTGCCCAAGGTGATCAACAGATAAGAACGTAGGAAATGAGCAGTGGTACGACTTTGTAAGCATCGTCACACAGAAGGTGGACCAGCTGAGCTCTACAAACACTTTGAAGGGGAAAAAACAATCACTAGCAGAGATTTGGGCTTCCCTGGTGACTCAGACAATAAAGAACCTGCCTGCAATGTAGGAGACCTGGGTTTGATCCCTGGGTCAGGAAGATCCCCTGGAGATTTAGGTGAGAAAATAAATATACCAGAAAAGAACCATAGAAGTCATCTGCTTACCATCAGAAGGTAAATTGTAAGCTAGGGTGGGTAATGCATGACTTTCCTGTTAGCAAGAAGCCCTATAAAATAGGCAACTGTTGTAGCATCCCGTACTAGCCAGCGAAGGTCAAGTTTCCTTAACTTTACCATCATTTCCTTTCTTCGTTTATTTATTTATTTGTTGGCCTCTCTTTTTTGTTCCTTCTTTTTTAATACAAGTGAATGGCCTAACCGTGGGAGCCGGTCTGTATTGAAGTAGGTAACCAAAGATTTATCATCCAGAGCAGTGGTTCTCAAATTGGGCATACAGCAGAACCCCCTGAAAAGCTAATTAAAACACAGGTTGCTGGGTCCACACCCAGAATTTCTGATTCACTGAACAGACCCACTACCGAGTGGGTGGAGGCTGAGAACTTGCCTTTTCAACAGATTCTCAGATACTGTTGAAGTGGCTGATTCTGAATCACAATTTTGAGAACCATTGCTCTGCCCAAAATTCAAAAGTACACAGTCTGCAAACAGAAACCACAAATGAAATCACTGGTTTGAACAACTGCAATCTTTACATAAACTATTATGAATATTCAGCCAGTAAACATCTAGATGGCCATACCATTTTTTCCAGATGGTGGCTGTTTCAATTGTTCTATGCCCAGGCCAAATTAAATGTTTTAAGTGAGTGAGTGAAGTCACTCAGTCATGCCCGACTCTTTGCGACCCTGTGGACTGTAGCCTACCAGGCTCCTCTGTCCATGGGATTCTCCAGGCAAGGATACTGCAGTGGGTTGCCACTTCCTTCTCCAGGGATCTTCCCAACCCAGGGATCGAACCCGGGTGTCCTGCATTGCAGGCAGACGCTTTACCGTCTGAGCCATTAGGGAAGTCCCATATGTTTTAAACATGACCTGAACACTGTCCATGAAATGTCTTACATTTCAAATTCTATACCAAAATTATTCCTGCTGAGAAGAAAACTCTAAAAATTTTAGGATTAATCTAAATATTTCACCTTACAGTTGAGGCACTGGACCCCTTAGAGAAAGAGGAAGTGGCAACCCTGTATTAGTTGTAAGCAACCCAACATCACCCAGTTTACACTAAGTAGGAATAGAAAGTACACATCCGTACACCAATATCACATTGTTGAACCAATTTACTATACAAAGGAGGAAACTAAAGCTCAAAGAGGTTAAATATCTTGCCTGAGACCACACAACACTAAGTCAAGATTAAGTTTTCCTAAAAGGGAGCAAGGGTTTTTCCACTGTCATCTCACTGTCTCTGTACTTAACCACCAAAGATAATTATTTAAAACTGACCATCAAGTTTTGGGGGGTTTTTTTGAGTGGGAATTTCATCTTTCTTAATATTCTGACTTTTCTCGGTAAGTACAGGAAGGTAAGTCCTTTGTTTTATCTTGATTAGAAATGCTCATTTTGGACAAACTACTGGGTCCAAATATGATTGTTGTCAAGTTTTGTGGACTATTGAGAGATTAAAAGTAGACCAGCTAGTTGGCAGTGGATGCTTTAGTTTTAGTTCCCTATAAACCAGGGGTGTACCAGTAGTCCTCTCAGGAAGGCGAAATAGCCAGCTTGTATCTGAGAGCACTGTGTTCCATAAATGCCTCCAAGAAACTGTGAGTGACAAGAGATTGGGGAGAGAATTTCCGTTTGTTTTCTTTTTCAAACACACAAGGTTTGTATGGATTTCATTTGATCAAGTGAAAAGCCTATAAAGAGAAAGAGGTGGAATGAGGTTTCAAGATCTATATTCTCCAAGGACTAATAACTGGCAGTGGCAACTGGGGCTGAAGTGGAAGTAAGCAAGTTGGGCAGGGATTTAACTCACACCCCGAAGGGAAGGTTTGTATATGGGTTGTTTGTTCAAATAACAGTTTAGCCTTGGAGTTTAATACAAGGTATTCAAGTAAAATAAAAAGTAAACCCCACTCAGCGAGGCAGCAAGCTCAAGGAGGAACTTGGCTTTACGACAGGCACACATGAAAAGCTGGTGAGAGGAAATAAGCGTGCACTGCAATCTTCCTCTCCTAACAAAGATGGACAACAATGGAATTTGCAGAAGTCAGTCCTAATGCTTGTGAACCTTTCTTTGCTTTCAGCTACCTCTTTGATTATTGCCTCTTTCATCAGAGGAGGCATGGAGGCCAAAGAGGGGAAAGAGTAATGCACCCCAATTCACTACTTGTTAACAATGGAATTTAAAAAAAAAGGAGGGAGGCAGAGGTGGGGAAGAAGGAAGGACTTACCAAATGAGGTTTGGGGGATTATCTGTGGATTTCATTTAAACATTCTCTATCTCACCCTCAATATAATGGAAAAAGTAAAAGTTGGGCTTTATTCACCTATATGAATATGTGAAATTCAGTCTCTACTTGCCACTTACATCTCTATGAAGGGCATACAAACAGTGCAGATGGAAATGATATTGTTTAATTAGTGAATGTTCAACAGGATGAACCAAAAATCAAAATATAAATATGCATTGTATAAACAGAGAAATTTAGAAAGCCATGTTAATTGTATCTAGTTAATTTTTAACAGCTTCTTGGTATATTAGCTTTCTAGGTTGTACTCTATTCCTTTCCATATTACTCTATTGACAGGCAGCTGGTGCAGTAATAAAACTGCTATTCCCAGATCTGCCAAGGGCTCAGAGAGAGATGAGTACAAGACAGATATCTACCCACTCACCATTTAACGTGTACCGTTTCCTCCTGAACATGCAGATGGCATGGCGGTCCCAGATTTCATTTGAGTTAATCTAATCCCTCCACTGCTCCCACTAGAAAGGAGGGCATTAGCAGCCATATGTCAACCAGATTTGTCAGATTATTCATTACAATTAATTGCTGTTCTCACTTAAGGCCTTTAAGGCTGTGAATTGCTCTGAATTCTATTGCAAACACAAAATTATGAGTAAAAGACTTTAGCCCTGTCATTCAAATTTCACGCTGACCTTTATCAGCTTTTGGCTTTTCCATGGGTGCTGGGCTGAAAGCTTTCTAATTGGTGTTCCATTTCTTCCTCACTACAGGTAAGCTGTCGGCCTAGGCAATAAGTATGACCAGAAAGACAAGAGGAAAAACTCTTAGGTCCCAGCAGACAGTATTTAACTGCCAACTAATAATACATTAGGAGGGTAATGAAACGAGCTAGATGTCATAATGACCCAGTATACTAATTAAGTCTCTAAATACTGCAGGTTTTTAAGACATTTTCTGTCTTAGAAAAGCTTATTTTTGGAACCCAATTTCTTTTTACATTGTTTCATTATTCAAACTCTTTTGTAAGTTATTATGGATGATCATTAGAAATTAACCAAATTAATACCCACACCTTCACATGAAGGTGAAGCTAGACTCCAACAAGCTGGACTCTGTCAATGTTGTCATTTTATTGCATCCTCTGACCAAGGAAAATGTGAGACTTTTCAGCCCCTGCAAAAGTTGTTATTGAATTTATTTTATTTACTGCTACTGCATGCCATAATTCAAAGTTAAAAGCACTGTGTTGTACTCATTCCTTTGATTTTCAGGGTGCTGTTGAATCTGTTTGGTGATGAATGTGTCCTCAACCAAAGTGATGGTGAGACAGAATCAGTACTGTTTGATTAGATGATCATCAGAGGAACCTTGATTGCCAAGAAGTGTCTGTCATTGAGATTATTAAGCCACAGTGGGGCTGCCCTGATTAACACTTTGTTTGCAACTTCAGACCAGTGATTTTGGCAGATGTTTCACAAATCTTGACATGAAGCTTTTATTAAGGATCTTCTAAGCAGGAGAAGTTGACAGTTGAAACTTCTGCTCTGATTTCCTTGTTTGCATTTGAAGTCTTTGTAGAATAACTTCAGGTAACATCTTAGGTGGGGATGAAGTGGAAGGGAGGAAATTAATGGTGATTTTTTTTTCCCCCGATAGTTACAGAGGTTACTACCAGGAGCCAAAAGCTATTCTTACCACTCAAGTGCTAGAACAATCATGTAATAATATATGAGCATGAGGTTTGGCAATCTTCTCTAAAACAAGAATACTAACCTTATGCTTCCTTAAAGCGATGTTTTTTTTTAAATAAAATAACAAAGAACAATTATAGTACTTAAATCAGATCTGCATTTCAGTACACTGCTATTCTTCCTTTTACTGAACATGGAGATTTTCAAATGGTAATGTAGGTCAAACAAAAAAGGCCAAGGATATAGTTATTGGCCTATAAAAGCATAATTAATAGATTTTCCCTCAAATGAGAAAAAAAAAAAAAGAGTAGTCTCTTTCAGCTAGGCTTTTCTTCTGATTAAGTACAATCTTTGCTCAATATTTTAAAACCCTGAACATGATTCAAAAGAGTTTACACAAGATGACTACTATGTCATGGATAGATTTCTCTTCTTAATTTAAAAATTAAAGACACTATATAAAAAACAAAATAATAATTTATATAAAGATATGTAAGTTTACATTCTTAATTAATATAGATGAAAGAAAAATATGTCCATTTCTGCAAAATTAACATTTGCCCATCTTTCAAATGATCAAAGATTAACTTCTCTGTTAGAGCACAAAGAGTTTTATCTTTATTTTTTTAATTTATTTATTTTAATTGGAGGATAATTACTTTACAATATTCTGATGGCCTCTGCCATAAATCAACATATACATTACCATATGTAAAACAGCTAGACCTATTTTTTTCATATGTCCTGGCATCTTTTTTGTCCAACCAATAGGATTTCCTGATTGAACTAAGCTGAGGGATGATGTGACTGACTGAGCAAGCTTTGCTATCAGATGGTCATTAGATCAAGAAAAAGTTAGGCTCTGCATTGAAGCAAAAGAAGGGCAACCACTAGATGAAAAAGGAAACAATAATGACACAATGGATACAGGAGGAGATGCTCTACATTTCCAGCAACCTCAAGCAGCAGCAAGTGATGCTGAGAGAAGTCTGAAACCGCGACTCCAGATTTATTATATAAAGGTAATATTTCAACCTTGACCCCTGCTGCTGCTGCTGCTAAGTCGCTTCAGTCGTGTCTGACTCTGTGCCACCCCATAGACAGCAGCCCACCAGGGTGCCCTGTCCCTGGGATTCTCCAGGCAAGAACACTGGAGTGGGTTGCATTGCCTTCTCCAATGCATGAAAGTGAAAAGTGAAAGTGAAGTTGCCCAGTCATGTCTGACTCCTCGTGACCCCATGGACTGCAGCCCACCAGGCTTCTCCGTCCATGGGATTTTCCAGGCAAGAGTACTAGAGTGGGGTGCCATTGCCTTCTCCGTGACCCCTGCTAGTAATAATCAAAACCGAATGATCTGGTCAGTCATATTGCCCCACTGAACCTCACTTGCTCCATCCATGTAAGTGAGAGAGTTGGAGTAAATCATTTCTTTTATTTCCTAAATTTGATGCTAAAAGTTATGGAATGCTGAGGAAAATAAAAACAAGTATAAATCTTATCCAGAAGCAAAAACATCTGTATGTCAAAGACAAAAAATTTTGACAAGTTGTATTGGTCTCTTTTCACATCATCCATGAGAATTAGTTTGAGGTGAAATAAAAACAGTAATGAAATCACAAGTGATTTTCTAAAACGTCTAAGCCCACTGCTTTCTCTCTGTGAGGGCAGTCCAAGCTAGGCTACAGCTGTTTAAGTTTTTTGTTATGTTTTGTTTTGTTTGATTTTGTCTCTCCTGTTAGTAGTACAAACAACATCTGTCACTTTTGATTTTATGTTCTGTTATGAGGAAAACTATATATGTCTGGTTCTTAGTTATATATTCCTAGAACTCAGTGTAGTATCTAGTGCTTAATGGATATATAATAAATATTTGTTGAATGAATCACAATGACACACATAAATATCTTTTTTTCCCCCTAATCTGGTAAAAATATGGTGTCAAGTGTCCAATATCTTATTGGAATAGTTTTTATTATAATATCTAATATTGGGAAATTATAATGTCCAATATCTTATTTGAAATAGTTTGAAATAGATTTATCTTGATTTCCATTGATTTTCTCTATCCTGTTTTATTTCTGTTTACTTAAATATATCTGAGTTGGAGGATAATTTGTGGAATTTAAAAAATCCATTCAGCCAGGGCTGAGTTCCTTAGAAATTTACCAATTACATTTTTGCTAACTAAAAATAAAGATGTTCTAATATTTGAATAGTTGTACGACTTCAAATGCATAATAACATATACATAACACATAATACATGTCAAATATGGCAGAATTTATAAGTGCTAAAAAAAAAAAGTCACCTGCATAGGTAAGTTTTTGTTTCAAATATATGCAAATGCTTGGTTTTATTCTTCATTAAATTTTAAAAGACATTAATTTAAACTTCCCAAAACCAAAGTCCATCTCATTTAAAGTCACTTCAGTTGAAAAATGTCCCAGTTAGAGTATTAATAGTTAAGTTAACCTGTCACAATGAAGAAAAGTTTTTTCCTTCCTTAAAATAGCACAAAACCAAAATGCAAACTCCTAGCTGATGAACATTAAATAGCTCCCATCAGCAGCAGAAATCAGCAATATTAAGGGCCAGATTATAATATTCAACTCAGCCTTATTAAGGTAATTTTTTTTCTTCTAACACATTGGTTGTTAAAAGCAGAAATGAAGCAATCTAGTTTTAAACTAGTTTAAACCAAAACTTTACGTGTATGAAGTCTAAGTTCTCATCCAAGTTATTATATAATGATTATGCATTTCTACTTTAAAAATAGGCCAAATATGTATAAAAATGAAAGAAAATCTTTGTTCAAATAAATATGAAAATTTTCCATTCTTTGTCAGAAGACTTTGTTTATATTTTGGCTCTCCTCTGTGCCATTTTGACTCTATAAAAACTCTAAACTGAGAAAGTTATGGAAAAAGGCCTTAGCATAATGTAATGGCCAAAACATTTCTATCAGAGAGAAAAGTAAGGAACATGGCAGGGCAGATCTTTGTAGGCAACTTAGATTTCTAAAAGGGTAGCTATTCTCACTTACTGATAACAAGGGTGAACACCCCATATTCTCTTTCTGGGTCTTACTGAACCAGTCTATTTAATCAACATCCAATGCACACATAACTGTACAGTTTTTGTAGGGTCTTTTTATTTTATTTTATTTTTTAATTTTTATTTTTACTTAATTTTACTTTACAATACTGTATTGGTTTTGCCATACATTGACATGAATCCACCACGGGTGTACATGCGTTCCCAAACATGAACCCCCCTCCCACCTCCCTCCCCATAACATCTCTCTGGGTCATCACCGTGCACCAGCCCCAAGCATGCTATATCCTGCATCGGACATAGACTGGCGATTCAATTCTTATGTGATAGTATACCTGTTACAATGCCATTCTACCAAATCATCCCACCCTCTCCCTCTCCCTCTGAGTCCAAAAGTCCGTTATACCCATCTGTGTCTTTTTTGCTGTCTTGCATACAGGGTCGTTGTTGCCATCTTTCTAAATTCCATATATATGTGTTAGTATATTGTATTGGTGTTTTTCTGTCTGGCTTACTTCACTCTGTATAATCGGCTCCAGTTTCATCCATCTCATCAGAACTGATTCAAATGAATTCTTTTTAACGGCTGAGTAATACTCCATTGTGTATATGTACCACAGCTTTCTTATCCATTCATCTGCTGATGGACATCTAGTTTGTTTCCATGTCCTGGCTATTATAAACAGTGCTGCGATGAACATTGGGGTACGTGTCTCTTTCAATTCTGGTTTCCTTGGTGTGTATGCCCAGCAGTGGGATTGCTGGGTCATAAGGGAGTTCTATTTGCAATTTTTTAAGGAATCTCCACACTGTTCTCCATAGTGGCTGTACTAGTTTGCATTCCCACCAACAGTGTAGGAGGGTTCCCTTTTCTCCACATCCTCTCCAGCATTTATTGCTTGCAGATTTTTGGATTGCAGACATTCTGACTGGTGTGAAGTGGTACCTCATTGTGGTTTTGATTTGCATTTCTCTAATAATGAGTGATGTTGAGCATCTTTTCATGTGTTTGTTAGCCATCCATATGTCTTCTTTGGAGAAATGTCTATTTAGTTCTTTGGCCCATTTTTTGATTGGGTCATTTATTTTTCTGGAATTGAGCTGCATAAGTTGCTTGTATATTTTTGAGATTAGTTGTTTGTCAGTTGCTTCATTTGCTATTATTTTCTCCCATTCAGAAGGCTGTCCTTTAACCTTGCTTATATTTTCCTTTGTTGTGCAGAAGCTTTTAATTTTAATTAGATCCCATTTGTTTATTTTTGCTTTTATTTCCAGAATTCTGGGAGGTGGATCATAGAGGATCCTGCTGTGATTTATGTCGGAGAGTGTTTTGACTATGTTCTCCTCTAGGAGTTTTATAGTTTCTGGTTTTATGTTTAGGTCTTTAATCCATTTTGAGTTTATTTTTGTGTGTGGTGTTAGAAAGTGATCTAGTTTCATTCTTTTACAAGTGGTTGACCAGTTTTCCCAGCACCACTTGTTAAAGAGATTGTCTTTACTCCATTGTATATTCTTGCCTCCTTTGTCAAAGATAAGGTGTCCATATGTGTGTGGATTTATCTCTGGGCTTTCTATTTTGTTCCATTGATCTATATGTCTGTCTTTGTGCCAGTACCATACTGTCTTGATGACTGTGGCTTTGTAGTAGAGCCTGAAGTCAGGCAAGTTGATTCCTCCAGTTCCATTCTTCTTTCTCAAGATTGCTTTGGCTATTCGAGGTTTTTTGTATTTCCATACAAATCTTGAAATTATTTGTTCTAGTTCTGTGAAAAATATGGCTGGTAGCTTGATAGGGATTGCATTGAATTTGTAAATTGCTTTGGGTAGTATACTCATTTTCACTATATTGATTCTTCCGATCCATGAACATGGTATATTCCTCCATCTATTAGTGTCCTCTTTGATTTCTTTCATCATGTAGGGTCTTTTTAGATTAAGCTATAGTCTAAGTACTACTGAGGATAACCTGATGTATGATTTCTAACATAAAAAAATAAAATATTAGTACAGAAAACAGATTGATACCAAGTAAAGAGTTCTAAGCAGAAAGCTGTAGATGTTAACTTGAGGATTTTTAAAGATTAAAGGATTATTAAATATCATATCATTAAAGAATGTCTTTGGCTAAAAAACAATGTTCCAGATAGACACAAAAGTAATCAAAGCAGACTAAACATTAGAATTCTATTATGTTGCTTTCACATACCAATATGCAGGGGAAAACACTGGAAATATATATATATACACACACATATCAAATGCTAATAATGTTTTCTTTAATAAGTTTTTGGTCTTAACAATTGTTCATCTATATTTTCTAGAAACACTGCATGGAACATACTCTCCTAAGCGAGGGAAAATGTTAAGGGATATAGTAAATTCAAAAGATGGACAGAAAATCTGGTAGTTGAAGAAAAAACATGAAGAAGTATGATTTAATCTGAACTTCGATGAACAGGTGAAAGTTTTTCTGGGTGCAGGGAATAGCATAAATGGCACATAGGTGGAAAGCAACAGCACAGAGTTCATGCTGCTGGCATACGGACTGGTTCAAGGCTAAGTGTGACATCGGACTGCAGAAAGTTGGTTTGGATTCAGGTTATGGGTAGTCTTCAGAGCCATGCTAAGGACTCTACTTTGACTGGAGTGACAGAAGGGCAGGGGCAGAGAACACTGACAGCCCTTGCAAAAGGGACTCACATGAGTATAGACATTTGAAGGGAATCTCCTTCTGGTAGGTTATGATGCTAACTGAAAGCAGGGAAATTTCTCAGAAAGGTTTTGCAAAGTTTCCTTGAGAGGTTCTAATAAGAGTTAGGTTAGGCAGCAAGAGATTTGAAGGCTTTTCAGAGCTAAAATTACAAGGATTTGCTACTGACTGACTCTGAAGACATGTGGTGAGGGTGGGCTCTAGGAAGACTACCAGGGTTTAACAGCTCGTTGTGCAGAAGAGGCATCAACTGTCAGAGCCCACTAGTTAAAACCTCGTATTAGTGCTCTGACTTGAGAATGTGAAAGAACTGAGTTCACTATGCATGTATGCAGGGTAGAAAATATAAAGCTAAGGACAAAATTCTGGAGGATTTCTTATTTCAGGGGCAAGGGGAGAAAGACAAGCCCTTGAGGAAGCAGAGGAAAGTTCAAATACAACCAAGATGTTTCCTTTCACAGGAGACAAGAAGGGGAGAATATTTCAAATGGGAAATAAAGGGCAGCACAGTCAAGATGCTCCTAGGGAACAGGGAAAGAACGTTGAGGGTTTTAGCTTCACTCCTGCCTCTCTGTCCCACTCCCAGCCTTTGAAGCTGTAACACTTGTCCCCAAAATATCCCCTACACAAACGAATGTGTGAGAGGAGAGAAAGAATAAAACAACAAAAACCTGCCCTGAGATTTATTTAGCTGAGAAACAGTGCATCTTAAATCTAGAAGGACTTCAAGGTCAGTTATGTAAACTTTCATTTCATATACAAAAAAAAAAAAAATGTAAGACTGCCACCAGACCATATGACTTGCTCAGGGCCCCAAAATCTCAGTTCCCCTGGAATATACCTTAGTGCTTGTCTCGGCCACATCTCCACTGATACCAATCCTAGCTAGTGTCCTCTAAGAAGGTTAGAACCATGGAAAACACCACTGAATTTATGAGGTAGAATTCTGAGTCATTCTCTTTTAAGCAGTTTTTCTGGATCTAAAGCCTTCTTTTCCTTGAAGTAGGCTTATCTTTAGTAAAGACTACCTCCTTGTCCATCATCATTAGTATTCAGGTTTTATTTTTATTTGTTTTGCTTGTTTTATAGTTCACAGGTAAAAAATGAACATTGGAAATGATATTTTTCTTTAAAAGAAAAGCTAAATAGATAAGAAAGAATATCAGGAAGGAAAAAATGGGGTAGTGGGTGAGTACACATCAAAAACATCTGACACAGAACTAGCTGAACTATGAGAAGTGAAACATGAAGGAAGACAGCAGAAAAGAGCACCCTTAAGGGCTCTCTATTTATCCTGTTTCATGAAGGAAAAGATACAAGAAGCTGGTTGAGATCACGGGGTCACAGTGTCCCCAGCAGTCAGCAGGGAAGGCCCTGTATGTAGGACCGTGGAAATAATATCCAGAGAAAAGGGTTGGATGGAAGTTGGAAGCGGTCTCCATGTCAGTTGGAGGAAAAAAAAAAAAATAGTGTGCAAACGGTCACTCTTACACAACTGACAAAGATGTAATTAATTTCAAGAGCAGCTGTTTTGAGGAAACTGGGGTGGTAGGAGGCTTCCCAGGTGGTGCTGGTCGTAAAGAGCCTGCCGGCCAATGCAGGAGACACGAGAGACAATCCATGGGTCGAGAAGATCCCCTGGAGAAGGAAATAGCAACCCACTCAAGTATTCTTGCCTGGAGAATCCCATGGACAGAGGAGTAGAGGAACCCTATACAGCCCATAGGGCCACAAAGAGTCAGACAAGACTGAAGCGACTTAGCACTCAAGGTGATATTATCTGTTATGGACCGAGGGTTTGTGTTCCATCAAAATGTGTCTGTTAGAGCTCTAACCATCGCTGCAGCTGTATCTGGAGATGGGAGCTTCGAGGAAGTAACATGTGTTTAAAGTTCTCAGAAGAATGAGGCCCCGGCCAGACCTGACGACCTTCGGCAACACGTGCTGCCACTCCATCTCAGATCACACTGCCTGCACTACACTGGCGCCCTCACCTACGCCCCGGCTCATCATGTCCAGTACCTTAGACATCAATAGGTCGGCCTTGCGAGGTCACACGTACCTACCCTCCCCGGGCTAGTCACAGACATGGGAACACCCCTTCCTGAGCAGCTCGCCATCCAGCCACCTCCACCAGGGTGCATCCACCAGCTACTACCAGTTCTCCAGGATGGGCCACGCATCCCGCCTTCCTGCACCAACGTAACGCCTCCACCGACTCTGCTGCTCAACCTCAGCCTCTTGAACCACAGTGACGTGATGGAAGCCAGGCCGACTACAGCTCCGGCAACACCCATACGTGCAATGCCGTAAGCGCGCCTTGCGCCTCCTGCGTTAGCGTAGCCTCCTTTCTGAGGCTGCGCATGCGCCTACCTCCGCCCCGTCCGCTAGTCGCTTCCGCAGTGCAGCTGGACTTAGCCCCGTAAGCACCTCCTTTCCTGTCCAGCTTTTTGCTCTGGGAAAGCCTGCGTGGGTTCGCGGTCTCTAGCCTGGGGGGAGATTATCCTTGTGAACCGTGATGCTGGATCTTGATCCCGTCTAGGACCTCCCGGCCGCCTGAGCTTATGAGATCTCTGCAGTTCTCAATTGCTATTGGTCCAGCTCAGATTTTTCGAACCTGATGCAACTTGAGGGTGTCCGCTTCACCACCACGTGGACACGTTCTAAGGCAAACCGGAAGACTGCCAGAGGGAAACTGTGCTTCTGATTTAGCAATGATGTGAAGGAAAGAAGAAAGAAAGAAAGGGGTCCTGACCTTATAGGATTAGTGTCCTTGTAAAAAGAGAGGCCGTGGAGAAGGCAATGGCACCCCACTCCAGTACTCTTGCCTGGAAAATGCCATGGACGGAGGAGCCTGGTAGGCTGCAGTCCATGGGGTCGCTAGGAGTCGGACACGACTGAGCGACTTCACTTTCACTTTTCACTTTCATGCCTTGGAGAAGGAAATGGCAACCCACTCCAGTGTTCTTGCCTGGAGAATCCCAGGGACAGGGGAGCCTGGTGGGCTGCCGTCTATGGGGTCGCACAGAGTCGGACACGACTGAAACGACTTAGCAGCAGCAGCAGCAAGAAAAGAGGCCAAGGAGCTTGCTCTCTTTTCTTGCAGACACAAAGAGGTCATGTGAGCACAGTAAGAAGGCAACTACCTGCAACCCAAGAGGGGAGCTCTTACCAGACACCTTAGTCAACCCTACCAACACCTTGATCTTGGACTTCCTATCTTGAAAACCATGAGAAAATAAACATATTGTTTAAGCCAGTTAGTCTGTAGTATTTTGTTATGGCAGCCCTAGGTGACTAATATAGTTCCTTCTCTGCAAAGTGAGACAATAGAAGCACCTATCTCGTTGGCTAATGTGAGGATGAATTGAAATATATGTGTAAAGTGCTTGTACATAACTAAGTAGTCAATAAATATTAATTAAAAATAATAAAGGAATAAGGTTTTTTTCACCTACCATGATATGAGTAAGATAAACCACCTTTAGCTGTAAAATAATTGTGATGTCACTTTTAGCATTCTTAGGTTATATTGCATTTGGATAACAAAAATCTGAATTTATAAATTAATTTCTAGTAATATTATAGAGGGCTCAGAAGTTGAAAGCTCCAAAGATACTGAATTTGGATACCTTCATCATATCAGAGTGTCACAGAGTGAACAGCTTTTATTCTTGCTTTTGTTATTGTTGTTGTTCAGTTGCTAAGTCATGTCCAACTCTTTGTGACCCCATGGACTGCAGCATGCCAGGTTTCCCTGTCCTTCAGTATCTCCTGGAGTTTCCTCAAACTCATATCCATTGAGTTGGTAATGCTATCCAACCATCTCATTCTCTGTTGTCCCCTTCTCCTGCCCTCAGTCTTTCCTAGCATCAGGGTCTTTTCCATTGAGTAGACTCTTTGCCTCAGGCGGCCAAAGTATTGGAGCTTCAGCATTAATCCTTCCAATGAGTATTCTGGGTTGATTTCCTTTAGGATTGACTGATCTGATCTCCTTGCAGTCCAAGGGACTCTCAAGAGTCTTCTCCAGCACCACAATTTGACAACATCACAATTCTGACTCTTACTTCAATGAATTCTAACAGACCTTGAGACAGTCCTCATGATATCATCATACCACAATGAAGCCCTTAAGTCTACCTTAGTATGTGCTGTAATCCAGACATTTCTCTACCTCTTTCATGTAGTTATTTGATAAATAGCTATGCCTATAACTTGTCATCGTTTAAAAATATATTTCACCTTTAGTCAATTTCCTTTCGTAATCTTCAGATTAAAAAAAAAAATTGAATCTGCTTGTTTTTGCACAGCACTCTCCTGTTTTCCTGGAGTTGTCAAAAATCATGTGCATGTGAAAAAGCATAGACTCACTTTAATGTCCTTTCTTCCCACATATCTTAGTCAGAAGAGGCTTTATTATAAGGCTAATGAAGACTCAGCACCCTTCAGTTACAAGGCCCTTTCCAAGGATCTGAAAGAAGCTCTGGGAATTTTGTATTCATAATTCTGTATTACATCACTTAAAGAGGGCTTCCAATTGTATACAGTCCCCCAAACCAGGATCAAGTCTTGCTGTTGCTGTATCTTCCAAGCTTTCAAAATCTTTAGTATTTAAAGCAACATGCAAAATTTAAAAGCAATTCCAGTTTAAAAGAAATCAAGCTATGGAGAGTAGTCTGTAGCAAAATAATTCTGTATATAGCTCTCAGCCTCCAAATCGAACCAAAGCATGTATTTCTGTGCATGTTAATAGATCCCAACTTTATTTTAGCACCAGAAATATTTTATCAAATGCAGTTTTATGTAGTGGAACTTCTCTAGCCTAAGATAGTCAAGAAGAGCCTGCTCACTTACCACCCCTTCAACCCAAACACTGAAGCACTGCTAGAAAACCGGATGGATTCTCTCCACACAGCAGTTTGAAAATCACTAATCTAGATGGGAATACACAGTGGAAATATGATTGGGGACAGAGAACGGATGGCCTGTGTGGATTTTTTTTTTTTTTTGCGGTTTGTAAGTGCATTATTGTAGAAAAATCTACCACGTAAGACAAGATATTCACCAATCCCCACAGGACAAACAAGCATCTCTTTCATGGGTGAGATACATTTATTTCTAGAGTCATGGAGCACTGTGCAAGGTGAATTTTCAAGGCTTTTTCTTTTCAGTTGATTCTCAGATGTCTTAGGATAATACAAGAATAATTTCTTTCACAGACTTTTATATTCTAAATGGTCAAAGATTAATGTTGACGACTACAAGATATAGGAAATACATAGAAGCATAGTTCATGTTTTAGCAGGTGAATTCTTTTTTTTTTTTTTTCCCTTCTGCTGCTGCTGCTAAGTCACTTCAGTCGTGTCCGACTCTGTGTGATCTCATAGACGGCAGACCACCAGGCTCCCCCGTCCCTGGGATTCTCCATGCAAGAACACTGGAGTGGGTTGCCATTTCCTTCTCCAATGCATGAAAGTGAAAAGTGAAAGTGAAGATGCTCAGTCGTGTCAGACTCTTAGAGACCCCATGGACTGCAGCCCACCAGGCTCCTCTGTCCATGGGATTTTCCAGGCAAGAGTACTGGAGTAGGGTGCCATTGGTTTCTCCTTATGGGACTCTAAAGACCTGTGTCTTTTAAAAGGCCTTGAACCCAAGTTCAAAACACTCAAGAAAATACCCTTCATGCCCTTCATGTCACTGAGACTTTCTTCTAATTACATTTTAAATTTCACTCCCTTTACAAATATTTCGTGATGCAAACAAATGAGATTTCAAAGGGATCTTCTTGGTTCTAGCTCTTCTAAACATCCAATGAACTTGATTTTCTTTAGGAAACATTACATTAGTCACATTCAGTTCAGTTCAGTTCAGTCGTGTCCAACTCTGCGACCCCATGAAACGCAGCACGCCAGGCCTCCCTGTCCATCACCAGCTCCCAGAGTTCACTCAGATTCACGTCCATCGAATCAGTGATGCCATCCAGCCATCTCATCCTCGGTCGTCCCCTTCTCCTCCTGCCCCCAATCCCTCCCAGCATCAAAGTCTTTTCCAATGAGTCAACTCTTCGCATCAGGTGGCCAAAGTACTGGAGTTTCAGTTTTAGCATCATTCCTTCCAAAGAAATCCCAGGGCTGATCTCCTTCAGAATGGACTGGTTGGATCTCTTTGCAGTCCAAGGGTCTCTCAAGAGTCTTCTCCAACACCACAGTTCAAAAGCATCAATTCTTCAGCACTCCACCTTCTTCACAATCCAACTCTCACATCCATACATGACTATTGGAAAAACCATAGCCTTGACTAGACGGACCTTAGTTGGCAAAGTAATGTCTCTGCTTTTGAATATGCTATCTAGGTTGATCATAACTTTTCTTCCAAGGAGTAAGCATCTTTTAATTTCATGGCTGCAGTCACCATCTGCAGTGATTTTGGAGCCCCAAAAAATAAAGTCTGACACTGTTTCCACTGTTTTCCATGAAGTCACATTGCTCTCCTTTTAATGTCACAATGCTCTCCTTTTAAACCATCAGTTCTTTAATGATGTCATTTGTACCTTGTTTAATTCTTCATGGTAGTCTTAACCTTCAATCATTCCTCCATTCATTCAGCAAAAATTTATTGTGTCTATCTGCCAGATTCTGAATGAGAAACTAGGAGTACAAAGAGAAATAGAATTAGAACTTGTCCTCAAAAGAACTGGGTCCTAGTGGTCAATGATCATGCTGGCTGATTTTTCTCTGGAATCTTCTTATGTAGTTAGGTATTTAATAAATGTATTCTGTTGCCTTAGAGTAACCATCTAAGCAAGATGCATAAACATTGCATTTGTGGAAATTTCATATTTCCATGAATGCTCAGAAATAGGTTCTATATTTCACTTTCTAATCATTTGCTTCTTTTATATATCTAGGATAAGTTATTTCATTCATACAGATTAAGTTGCTACCAGTACTAGATATGTTTCTAATCATGAGCTTACTTAGATATTACACATAATTATTTAATACTCTATAAATTCCTAATTGGAGGACCAAAATCCTATACAGTAATTCCCCTACATACAAACCATCAAGTTGCAAACTCTCAAAGATACAAATGTGTTCATCAGCATTAGGCATAAGTGAAATTGCAGCTTGCCCTCCATCTCCTATTTCTGACAGTCCTTTAACTCTACCATCTCCCACTTCATCTCTCTCCAGGCAAGAGTCAATAACTCTTCTTGCCTGTTCACTTGATGTCAGCCCCTATATTCCAGCCATTGTACTGTACTGCTGTACTTTTCAAGGTACTGTACTTCAAGATTTAAAATGTTTTCTTTATTTTTTGTGTTTGTTTTTTATGTGTTTGTGTGAAAAGTATTATAAACCTATTACAATACAGTTCTCTATAGCTGATTGCATTAGTGGGGTACCTAGACTAACTTTGTTGGGTTTAGAAATAAATTGGACTTACAAATGTGCTCTCAGAATAGAACTCATTCATATGTAGGGGACTTACTGTAGTTACACAGGAAATACTGATTGTATTATCACTTAGTATTTATGACATTAGCCAAGAATTAGTAAAATGTCTTCTAAGCAAGAATTAGGAATAATGTATTTGGGGGATGGATCCTGCTTGAGTTATTGGGAATTAATTCAGTGTTGGGGCCCCAGATCCTGAGCATCTCATTGGTTTCCTTTCTTCCCCACTAATATTTCTATCACTGATTACATCTTCAAAGGGGATTCCTTCTGGTAACTGAGTCTCTCATCTATTAACACCTCATACTTTCTTTTATTTAAAGCATTCTTGAGTTCAAAAATTTTTTTAGCCAGCCAAGCCCAGGGATTATCTTCTACTAGCTTCTTTGCTAGCCTAGAAGTGAAGGAAGGAGTAAAGGAGCCTTATTCATCTGTTTTGAAAACACTTGGTCTGGGGAGAAAACCCACTTTCTATTTATTTGACTTGATGGCCCCCACTTTTACTCTTATCAGCCTACACTCCATATACTTTCTGATGTACCTGCATGTAGCTTGTCATGGTTACCAGTGACTGATATTATTAAATATACAAAATCATTTTACCGGATGATAAAAGAAGCTACAGTGTCTAAAAATTTCATATATCTAACGTGTTGTATAAACAGCCTAAATCCCCATACATTTTATAACTTCAGCAGTCTAAAGGTTAAAGCCTGTCAGTTGAATTTCATGAATTCCAGGAAGAAATGGGGAAGTAGCACCAACTCTTCATTGTATACCAGTGATCAAACATCTCCTCATTACACTTCAATATTGTTGCCTCTAAAGGTCACCATTGCTGAACATAATCACACAAAATCAAAACTGCAAACTTTATATATCATGGAGGTAGTAAATAGCTTGGAGGTTTATTTTCTGGCGCCTGAACAACATTCTGAACCCATTTATAAATTCTTGGGAACTGTGGTGGGAACCAAACATATTTGCAATGCTTGACAATAGCTCCAATTAAATCAATTTCATATATAAATATTTTTTCAGTCATTTCAGGTGAAAAACACAACTCCTATTCATTAAGTAGAAAACATCTTTTTAATTGGTCTGTCTAAAATGGATTTTTCCTTCCCTTGTCTTCCTGTAAAAACAAATTTGATAATTATTTATAAAGCACCTTCTGGATGGAATGTATAAAAGTTGAACTCAAAGGAAAGTCATGAAGTTCATTTAGTAAAGTCCTGGTATGCCCAATAAGTCACAGATGTTCTTTAGTTTCTCTGTGCATTGATTTTGCTGTATGTTATTTGGGCAATCTGTCACCTTGTAAGATCTATAGCCTAGCTTTATCCAAGCCACCATTCGCTCTTGCTTGAATTACTCTAACAGCCTAACTGCTTCCACTCTTACTCCCCTGCATTTCTTCTCTGTTCTAGAGTCAGCATTATCTTTTCAACAAATAACTTCATATCTAAAGGAAAGGAACCCTTCAGTGGCTTCTGATTACATGTAAAATAAAATTCAAATTTCTTACCACGGTCTACAAAGCCCTGAATAAACTGACTCCTGCTTATCATTCTGATCTCAACTCCCACTATTGTTTTTCCTTACTCAACTCTAACAACATAACTCATTTATTGAACAT
This sequence comes from Budorcas taxicolor, assembly GCF_023091745.1. NCBI lineage: Eukaryota > Metazoa > Chordata > Mammalia > Artiodactyla > Bovidae > Budorcas > Budorcas taxicolor. The sequence goes on from NC_068911.1 coordinate 83,951,085, forward strand.
GCCAAGTAATTTGAGCCTAGAGATCTACACTTCTATTATTCACTGTGCAGGTAAGCATCCTGTCCCCAAATCTTGACATGGCCATTTCTTTTTTTTTTTCCCCTTCTGTCTCCTCTAGAATACTCTCAGAAAATCTGTTTCTACCCATCCAAACTGTTTGCTTTCCCCCCCTAAAGACTCTTGCCCACCTCTTCATTGTTTCTTTCATGGAATTTACAATCTGAATTTATAATCTGTCTTATTCAGATATTTTGTTTGCTGGTTCTTTCTGTCTCTGCCATCACTAGTAACAAATTGTGCTTAGTCTGTCTTATTCAATGGCATGCAATAGAAACTCAATAATAATTTATATAAGTATGATAAAGTCCTGGAATATTTCTCTTGTTAAAAATGTCTTTATGCCATTAAAGCAAGTTTGCAGACAGACTTAATTCAGAAAAAAATAACATAACAGTTTGACATGTATAGATGTAACGAGTGTAAAGCACACTTTTATATGTTGCACTATTTTACATATTCATTTATAATTTTTGCTATTGTAGCATGGTAAATTCAATATGAAATTTTTTAGAAAGTATGATTTTTACCATGTTATAATGAAAAATGATTTTTAATTAGATTCCTAATACAGTTTTTACTTTAAAAAGATGATAAAGTATTTCTCTTCCAGTATGCAGCAACTACCAGGGAGTATTTTTTTTAAATGTCTTCCCATATTTAAATCAAACCATTCAGTACTGTAGGAGCAGGAGGCCAACTGGTGATAAAATAATGCCCTTTGTTCTGATTTCTTGCCTTCATGGTAAAGAACTTAAGATGGTTAGTTGCTTGTTTTCATATTAAGCCACTAAGTTATATTAAGAATTCAGAAGAGAACAATTCGAAAAGGAAATTAAGAAATCCCATTTTCTATAGCATCAAAAAGGTTAAAATACTTGAGAATACACTTAACCAAGAAGGTGAAAGACTTGTACACTGAAAACTACAATTTTGCTGAAAGAAATAGAAGATATAAATAAATGGGAAGACATGTTGTGCTTATGGATTAAGAGTTACTGTTGTTAAAATATACATATTGCCCAAAGTGATCTACAAATTCAATGCAATCCCTATCAAAATCATAATGGAATTTTAAATAAGAAAAAAAAAACCTCTAAAATCCACTAGGAACCCCAAGGGACCTTGAATAACCAACCAATCTTGAAAAAGAACAAAGTTAGAAGCCTCATATGTACTGATTTCAAACCATACTACAAGGCACCAGTCATCAGGTGATGTGGTATTGGCATAAAACAGGTATATAGACCAATGGAACAGAATAGATATTAAACTCTTGTATATGTGGCGAAATGATTTTTGACAAGGATGCCAAAACTTAGGGAAAGGACAATCTTTTCAACAGATATCAAAATCAACAAATGGTATTGGCAGAACTGGATATCCATATATAAAAGAATGAATGTGGACCCTTCTCTTATATTAAAAATATTAATTCACAATGGATCAAAGATATAAATATGAGACATAAAACTATAAAACTTTTGAAGAAAACAGAGGAGAAAAGCTTCAGGACATTGGATTTGGCAATGATTTCTTGGATATGACACCAAAAGTTCAGGCAACAAAAGCAATAATATAGACTACATCAAACTTAAAACATCTGCACATCAAAGGAAACAATCAACAGAGTAAAAAGACAAACTTTGGAATGAGATAAAATATTTGCTCATCATCAGGAAGTTAATATCTAACATCGAAAAGATACATCAACAATAACAACAAAACCTTATTGAAAAACGGGCAAAGCATTGAATAGACATTTAATGGCAACCCACTCCATTACTCTTGCCTAGAAGATTCCATGGATGGAGGAAACTGGTGGGCTACAGTCTATGGGGTTGCAAAGAGTCAGACATGACTGAGCAACTTCACTTTCCTTTTCTTTTCTCCAGAAAAGATATACAAATAACCAATAAGCATATGAAAACATGCTCAATAAAGGTAATCATAAGAGAAATGCAAATCAAAACCATGGTAAGATATCATTTCACATCCACTAGGATTGTTGTTGTTCAGTCACCCGGTCGTGTCTGCTCTTTGCAGCCCCATGGACTGCAGCACTCCAGGCTTCCCTGTCCTTCACCACCTCCCAGAGTTTGCTCAAACTCTTGTCCATTGACTCAGTGATGCCACCCAACCATCTTGTCCTCGGTCATCCCCCTCTCCTCCTGCCTTCAATCCTTCCCAGCATCAGGGTCTTTTCTAATGAATTGGCTCTTCACATCAGGTGGCCAAAGTGTTGGAGCTTCAGCTTCAGTATCAGTCCTTTCAATGAATTCAAGGATTGATTTCCTTTAGGATTGACAGGTTTGATCTCCTTGCTGACCAAGGGACTCTCAAGTGTCTTCTCCAACTCCACAGTTCAAAAGCATCAATTCTTTAGTGCTCAGCCTTCTTTGTGGTCCAATCTCACATGGCCACTATCAAAAGAGCAGAAAATAACAAGTGTTGGTAAGGATGTGAAGAAATTGGAATATTTGTCCATGGTTGGTTGGAATGTAAAACGGTATATTTATTATGGAAAACAGCATGGCAGTTCTCCAAAAAATTAAAAATGGAATTACCATATAATCTTGCCATTCCACTTCTGGGTATTTCCAAAAAGATTCAAAGTAGAATCTTGAAAAGATATTTGTACACCCATGTTCATCACAACATTACTGACAATAGCCAAGAAGTGTAAGCAACTCAAATATCCATCAACAGATGAATGGATAAAGAAAATGTATTACATACAAAGGAATATTAGGAATCTTAAAAAAAGAAACCCAATTACATGCTGCAGTATTAATGAACCTCAAGAACATTAACGCCAAATGAGATAAGCCAGTAACAAAAGGACAAATATGGTGTGATTCCACTCACACGAAGTATCTTAAGGCAGTCAAAATCTTAGAAACAGAAAATAGAAAGTTGATTGCCAAGGTCTTGGAGAAGGCAATAGCAACCCATTCCAGTACTCTTGCCTGGAAAATCCCATGGACAAAGGAGCCTGGTGGGCTGCAGTCCATGGGGTTGCTAAGAGTCAGACACGACTGAGCAACTTCACTTTCACTTTTCACTTTCATGCATTGGAGAAGGAACTGGCAACCCACTCCAGTGTTCTTGCCTGGAGAATCCCAGGGACGGGGGAGCCTGGTGGTCTGTCGTCTATGGGATTGCACAGAGTTGGACATGACTGAAGCGACTTAGCAGCAGCAGGAGGAGTTAGCATTTAAGGGGTATAGAGTTTCAATTTTGCAAAATGAAAACATTCTAGAGATCTGTTGCACAACAGTGTGGATATACTTAACACTACTGACCTGTACACTTAGAAATGGTTAAGATGATAAATATAATGTGTTTTTTACCACAATAGGAAAAGAATTCAGAGTAAAGCTTTCTAGTGTTATTTCCTGTAGCTAACAGAAATAAGCTTACTTCATGAAGTGCTTGTGCATGTGTGCACGCTAAGTTGCTTCTGTCATATCTGACTCTTTGCAACTCTGTGGACTGTAGCCCACCAGGTTTCTCTGTCCATGGGATTCTCCAGGCAAGAATACTAAGAGTGGGTTGCCATGCCCTTCTCCAGGGGGTCTTCCCGACCCAGGGGTCAAACCTGTGTCTCTTGCGTCTACTGCATTCTCAGGTGGGTTCTTTACCACTAGTGCCACCTGGGAAGCCCCATGAAGCGGTTACTTCTGTTTAATTTTCTGCACTCCGCTTGTTGATAAAAAGTTAGATACAATTAGAAACTGAGAGCCACTAAAAAGAACTTTTGTCAAGGCAATCTATCAGATAAAAATTACAAAGATGCAAAGATGGGGAAAAGAAGATAAAATTGATTACCACATTAAAATGCTACTTCCCACAGCTATATCTGCCGGTTTATCAAAATATTTAATGTATGTGTTGCAATGGGTGAACACTTAATATCAATGACAGAAATAAGGGTGACTCTCTAGAGATTTCATGAAAAAAAACCCCATGAACTGAATGATTCAAATATTTCTTTACATTTTGTATTTCACATAACATGCTTTAATTCTACTTGTTTATGATTAATTCCCAAATATGTTCACAAAGACTTCAGAAAAGTTTTATTGTGGGAAATCAACTAATAAATTTCTCTCAACATATGCAAAACTATTGTCAATTCTACTCTTTTGATTGCAAGATTAGATTTAATCTCCACTTAAGAGAAATCTGAAAAACTGTTTTTCTGAGTACAGCCTGGTTGTTATTTCACATTTCTTAGAAAATATGTGTTGTTTTTATTGTTGTTGTTAAAATCTTTACTGGCTGTTGATCCACACCTGGATCTGCCATACTCCATTCCAAAGAACTTCGTTTCCCTTGATTTTTCCATCATCTCTTGGCCTCACATTGCCAACAGTGATTCACATCCAAACTTCCTGTGAGACAGGGACTCCCTATGAGCAGTGGGGCTGGCACATTTCTCAGTCTTTGGTATCAGGCATGGCATCCAGGACATGTGCCATTTGCTGCTTCTTAAGCAGGGCTCTCAATGCAGGGATGAAAGAGAATTACAGATAGAGACAGATGATTGGGTTCTTTGACTACATGCGCTGATTCTGTTCAACCTAATGACTTAATGCTGAACCGTTACAGTTCCCACTGCTGCTGAACATTATTTCATGGAGTTATGTAGTTTTATGTTTCTTCTCTTATTTATGTTTGTTTGGGGAATTTTTGAAATGCTTTTTGATCTGCAATAAGATGAGGGTTTTTTATACTGCAAAATAATGGGACTACATGCTGCATGAACTACCTTATCCTTTGTTCATTTTGCCCATTTTATTATACCCATTGGCAGCCAATAAATATGTCAACATGCTCTCATGTGAAACCTGTCAGATCTGTGAAGCATGACTCCCCATCATTGGACAGAAGTCTGAAAACAAATTTATCCCTGAAAAGAAATGAATGATAGGTTAAAGTATTTAAATCAGCCAGGAAATGGTAGCAACAATTTTCTTAAATGGCCATATTTAAACAAAGAACACTTTCTTTTTCTACTTTGAAATTATTAAGAAGTCTCAGTCTGAAAGGAAATCTGGAAAGTAAGTGCTACTAGCAGGAAAGTAAATTGGCTGCTACCATCATCTTCCAGAGTTTAAAGTCCTATTACTTCAATTTTATCATCTCTTTAAATCACTAAAAAACAGTCACAACCTGCACCATTCAATACTGTAGCCACTAGCTACATATTTAAATTTAATTTTAAGTTAAAGTTTAATTAAAATTACACTAGCCACATTTCAAGGGCTCAGTAACAACATGTGACTGGTAGCTACCATATTGAACAGTGTGGACAAAATATTTCCTTCATCACAGAAAGTACAATTGGATAGCGCTCTCTAAAGCATCATGTATACACATTTGCCATCATTTTTAGCTTTGGAAAATGTGCTCCACAGTCAAATTGTTAAATGCCACTTGTCTCAACCTGCACCTGTCCAATTTTACAAAGAATTTTAAGAAATCTCTAATTTGAGGTAAATAACTAGTGAGTGGCTGCCTTATGAAACATAAGAACCATTTTCACAGTTTAAGGATTCCCAAATATCCTTTAGAAAAGATCTAATAATCCCTTTCAGACAATTGTTAGATACTCTTATCTTTGTTTTTCTGAATTTCAATGAATTTAGGGAGTAGGCAGTAAACTTGTATTCCTATTAAATATTCAAAGGACCTTAAACATTACAAAAATCTTTAGTAGTAAGGAAATGAAACATGTTCCATTCAATTAGTACCACATCTTAATTATTTGAATGTAAGATCCCTTTCTCAATCTGAAAAGCACCTCTTAAACAATAATTGATCCTCTTTGTTAAATGCAGAAGCCCTTTCTTTCATCAAAGGAGTAAGTGGATCTTTATCAGTCCAAAATGAAATGTTGGTGGTAGGGGATTGGTGATTGGAAAGGGGATTATTTTAATTCAGGGACAATGGAAAAATAAGAAAGGGAATAAGATTTTCTGATCGTAGAATAAAGCTACTTGTACATCACTCAAAGGAAGCCATTTTTCTCAAGTCATAGCCATAGCTGTGATTCCCAACCCACTGCTATGCCTCCTTCCACTCTAAGGCTTACACAGCCACACACTTATAAACTGTAGGTCATGGGATTATTAACTCCCAGTCTCAGTGCACCCAGATATTTAAGTGCAAATCGTTACGTTTTAGGTGGGCTCTAAAATTCTATATGGTTCAGCAGTCAAGAATCCACCTGCCAATGCAGGAGACCCAGGTTCAACCCCTGGGTCAGGAAGATCCCCTGGAGAAGGAAATGGCAACCTACTCCAGTATTCTTGCCTGGGAAATCCCATGGTCAGAGGGGCCTGGCAGGCTACAGTCGATGAGGTCACAAAGAGTTGGACACAGCTCAGCAACTCAACAACAACAACAGCTATGAATGAGTAGCTTATCTACTTCAAAAAGCATGAGTCACAGGATTATAGAGGAAGGCCCCAGGGCCACATTGCAGGTAGGACAGTTCACACTCTCTGGCTCTTGTCTTTAGAATATACCCAACAGTGGCCCTTAAGTGGAAACTGACATTTAAAGAATCTAACTTTAAAGATGAGGCAATTTTGATTTTGACTTGGATAGTTTGGTAATTTTTTTCCAGCCATTTGTGTATTTTGCTATAGTTTAGCAGTTTAACTTCTCACTAAAGACTGTGAAGTGCGGTGGAGTCACATGCATTTGTATCAAAACCTTAATCCCTGTCACTTCATGGCTTGATGATCTTGGGTAAATATCTCAACCCTTTTGAAATTCAGCTTTTCCTTCTGGAAAAGGTGAGCCTTTTTTTTTTTACCTCAAATGAGGTTTATAAGAGGTCAATGAAATTGCATATGCTGAAAATGCAATCTGTACAATTTATACTAAAAACAAGTTAATTTTTTTAGTTATTTGCTCAGTACCTCAAAATGATAGATAATATTCTTCCTCTTTCTTTCAAGCACTACTATTTTTAATCACTCATCACCATGTATTCAGTGCTTGCTAAGTCATTTACATATATTAAGTTTATTTATTATACATATTTTTAGATGAGGAAACTGAGACAGAGTAAGACTCAGTAATATGCCTGCACAGAATTAACCCGAAACAGAGTTTCATATGTTGAAACTCAGAATGTGAACCCAACTTTCTAGTTCCAAAGCCACAGTTTATGCAACTTCACAATAGATGGAAATATAGTATTTAGTTTAGCCAATGTGTAATAAAAGTCTCAGGAAAGTGTTCACTTGTCTTCAATAAGGTAGAAAGTATGCTGACAACATTCTATTCCGGTGAGTCAAAGGGAGCTTCACTAGAGAGTGAAGGCAGTGAGTATGTCTTATTCATACCTATTTTTTCACCAGTTAGCACATTGTCTTTTGGGCCACTGCACTTGGCTCTCATTAAACGTCTCTGTTGTTTAGTATCTTAAGTCATGCCTGACTCTTTACAACCCCATGTATTATAGCCCACTATGCTCCTCCGTCTGTGGGATTTTCCAGGCAAGAATACTGGAGTGGATTGCCATCCCTGGATCTTCCCAACCCAGGGATCGAACCCACATTTCCTACACTGGTAGGCAGATTCTTTACCACTGAGCCACAGGAAAGCCTTAAATGTCTCTGTAGCTGACATAAAAATGTTTTGCATCATTCTGCTGTGAAGATGACTGAAACACAAGGATATGTGCAGTGTCTTATTCTAAAATATGGAATTTTCTCTGAGTATTGTTTAAAAAATTAAATGTTAAATAATGAAGAATATATATGTATGTATATAGACATACATAAAAACACACATGCACACACATATATATTTCCATCATATGGTCATGCATTTTAATTCTTTAACAAGTATGGAGAGAAACAGAATAATTTTCATTTTAGTTAACAGTATACTAATATAAAATTTTTTTGAAGTTTCAATTTCTGATTTGTTTCCACATCAGCAGTTTCCTTTTTAAAAAACAATTTCCTAAAGAAGTATTGGGTTGGTAGTAAATCCACAACAAAATTAAAATCTGACCAGTACCTACCAAAATTTTCACTCTGCAACAGGAAGACTCAAAGGAGATGAAACACTCAAGGTTAATAAGATTATCACCATTCTCTCTCTCTCTTTTTGTATGTATATCTAAATCTGTGCCTCCCAGCCTTTCTTCACTAAGCAGAAGATTGTAATTATTGCTAAAGTCTCAGGTTTTTGCTTCTCTGCACAAAAATGAAATCAGTAGTGTGTAGCTGAATGCATTCCAGATAGCAATAGCATATCATTAGCATATCGGTGACAGCAACAAAAAATACATGACAACAAAACATTGCATACAAATGAAGATGTGTAAGAGTTTTCTACAAAAGAAAAACTGTTTCCTTGTTACTTTTGGAATGAGTCTTTACATTATAGTATGCAGATCCAAAGCTTTGAAAACCTGAAAATTTTAGGAAATAAAATAGGAAACTCTAAGATACCGCCCCACTAAGTCTCTGCTGTTTTCTAAAGCATATCCTAATCTCCCAATGCTCCAAAATTCATCATCTATCTGGCCCACAGCTAACACTTCTTAAAGCATCTAACAAGGAATCCCCAATGAAACCTGCAGAGTTTGTTTTATAAGCAAACTATTAAGATTTTTTTCTACTTTCACATTAAGATTCCAGAAAATTATTTTAACCTGATGTGGTAAGATAGGTTAATATTAAAAGTATTAGAAACATATATAAACAAATATAATAATATTAAATATATAAAATAAAGGCATTTATATATCATTATACATAAATACATATGTATGTTTCTTATTCCCAAATAGACAAAAGATAAAAATGTTCTTTGTCAACAGAGAGTTGCCTTCTACATGGTGATTCACTTAACCACAATCTTTCTGTTAGGCAAAAGACCAGGACACCAAAAGAGTGTCTAACCGGTTTTTAATGGCAAAGCGCTCCCGGGCAGGGTTCCTGGACCCAAACGAGGCCGGCCGAGGACGTCCGCGCCCGGACCGTGCTGGGGGTGGTTTTTATACATTCGTTGGGAGGGATGGTCAGGCTAGATGGACATGGGTTCCTATAGGTCGCCAGGTGAGGCGTCGCGGGCTGACAGGTCCTTCTACCTGGCTGGGGTGGGGCGGCTTTAGCTGCTGAAGTGGGCTGTCATTGGGTCCCGGGATCTGGGAGGCTCCTTCGGTTAGGGACTTCCCCCGCCAGCGGGAGGGACAGGAGGGGCGGGCCATCATGGCCCCCGGGGTCGGCCTTACACTTTCCATCTTCTGGTGTCTCTTCTAGAGTCTTATCACCATCTATATCCAGTAGGCAGAAGGCGAAACAACCTGGAGGAGCCCTCAGGGAAGATTTTATGGGCCTTACTTGGAGATACCATTCACATTCTATGGGTTAGATGAAAATCAAAGGCCCCCATGTAATTGCAAGTCAGGCTGGGAAATGTACTAGATGTGTATCCAGGAAGAAGAGGAAACAGATTTTGGTGAAGAGCTAGGGATATCTACCATATCAGAATTCTCTAAATCCTGCCTGGCGTAAATTATCACAGTTCTCTTCCAGCCTTTTCTCCAGCATAGGAAGTTACACTTTCTCAGTGGAAGACACACGATGGAAAAATTAAATGTGACTCATGCAATTTACTACTCTAGTAGAACCATTGCAAGTCATTCTGCCCTTCTGTGGTTTGATCTCCACACAACCTTCTCTCTAAAAGAATTTTAAGTACTATATTTTCAGTGACTTTAAAAATCTCACTTTATACAGGATTTAGTTCAGAAATAACATCACAGAAGAAACTGGAGTCTGTTTTTGAAAAATACAAGACTCATCTGTCTGTACTTCTGACAAATAAACAAGGACTGAGAAAATAGTGGTCAAGTCATATGAAAGCCATAAAACAAAAGCCTTTTATCCAAATGACATACACTGTTCCTGACAAACTTTTAACCTGAAACTAAATACATTTTTAAAAAAGCAGTGTTTTCTAGGTGTGAGCATGACCCATTTTAATCAGCACACAGTAGAAATTTTATGAAGTCAGAATGCTTTTGTGCTAGTACATTCCCCTTTAGTTAATTAGACTTTATTTCTGAACCTATGACGCGTGCTCTAAAAATTCTAAGCTATTCACAAAATATCTTTGAAGAACAGATTGAGGTTTCATTATTTATAACTTAGTCAAGATACCAAACCGGGTAGATTGTAAACCTGCTGATATAGTAGCTTTTCTTCATCACTCTTTGAATTGTTGCTACTCAAGTTTTTAATTTATGTGCAAACTGAATTTGCCTAATGCATATAGTAAACTCTTTCTATTTTTTAAGCAGTTTCTATACAGTGTGGTTTAAAGCACTCTTTCTGCATCTTATAAAAAGATAATGTAGCAAAGAGTTTATTTTCTTTGTTTTTCATGTTACTTTCCATACACTCCACCCAGAGACTAGAGTGATTTTCTTTTATGGACTGAATATTCATCTGAAAGCAAAGTCTCCTATGCCCTGATCAGATTTAATTCAACTGAGAAACAAATGCAGAACCGGTTTTGTGGCATTTGTTGAGAGCACAGATACCAAGGCATCAGGATTCTGTTTTCAATGTTGTTCCCAATCTTCTCAGACAGATGATTTGCTGTTGCTTCCATTTACATTGTTTAAAAGGAATACATAATCCCTTCAGTGTGGGAGTCACTGAGGTCAATGAACTGAAGGTTAATTTCATTGAACCTTCACTCTATTATGCACTATCTGAAAAACTAGGAATCAAGGACAAAATTTTTACTCTTCTAGGGGAATGAACAGTTTAGCAAATAAGATGGGCATGTTGACAGATCACTCGTATTTATGCCAATGGTTATCAACCGCTCAGTGTTCTGGGAATAATTTCAAATACTAGAGTCATTGATGGAATATTTGAAAAGATTAAAAGACTCAAAATATGTCAAAAATAATTTTCAAAGTGCCATTGCTACTGAATAACAATTTTGTAGGACTCTAGGCAGCCTTCCCCAGTGGCTCAACAGTAAAGAATCCAAGTGCAACGCAGGAGCCACAGGAGACTCGGGTTGGATCCCTGGATGGGGGAGATTTTTATTTTTCTTTAAAGAGAGATATGTTTATTCCATGATCAGTACAGACCAAATGCCTATTCACCATATGAAAGTCAAATCAATGACTCCAGAGTTTGGCCAACACTGAGGCACCAGCGTCATGGTGTAGAGTGAGTTCTCATGGCACGTGTAACCTCACCAACGGCTCCAATTATAAATTTTTTTTAAAAAAGGGGAAGGGGCAGTTGGTTGGTTGGGCCAAGCGCCAGGCAGGGAGTCTCTGCCTTAGTCTGTGGCCTATGGCCCTTGTGCCCGCCTCACCCCATGGCCCTTCCTTTTCTGGTTTAAAAAAAAAAAAAAAACTCAAAACAGATTTTACCTTGAAAATAAAAAGAAGAAACTAACGAATATGGGGAGGAAACAAGGATAAGAAAACACAGTTTACCAGTTTTATAATTAAAAATAGTAAAGTTTGAAACAGTAAAATATAGGCAGTTTTTTGTGTGTGTTTTTTATGTTTTGTTTTTTGTGTGTGGGGTTTTTTTTGTGTTTTTGTTTTTTTTTTTAGTTTTTTTTACACCAATTTAGTGGAGTCATCAACAAACTTCAAACAAAGATATACCAACTATGTTTCACTACACAGTACAGCCACTTTCACAGTACAGCCACAGTCACACACTACCCACTGCCCAGTGGCAGCTGCCGCTCAATGAGGAGATGATCACACCATTTCAGAGGCAAGCAGTACTATTGTGTCTGGAGGGGAAGAAAGAATTAAAAATAAGATCCAACAACAACAAACCCAGAAACACAGGTGGGAAGGAACTGGTTGGTGGCCTCACTCGCCAAGCGAGACCAGCTCACACACACACGTGTGACAGTCACTTCACTCCAGATTGCCATGGACACAAATACACTTCCACAGCACTATTCCCTTTTGCACAAGCGAACACTTACAGAGAGTGGCTCTCGATTAAAGGCTCGTGGGGGGAGGAGCCGGGTCTATTCAAGGCAAAGTCAGTGCCAGCAAGGGGGTGGGCCAGCGCCCTTGCCATTTCCAGCTCTTGCAGGCCTGCCCTTGTCTCCTGGGTATGGGCAGCAGCAGCTGGGGTGTGGAGAAGGACTCCCGGCGGGCAGGACGTCACGAATGTCACACTCTTGGGGACAGTAAACCAGTCAGGGTGGCGGAAGCAACAATGTCCTGTGCATACTGTGTAGACATTTGGCAGAGTGAGGGGCCTCTGCTCCACACCCTGGGACTCGGGGCTTGGGTTCAGCCGGCACTCGCTCATGGGGAGGCACGCCCTGTGCCGATGTCCTGTGGGAGGTAACAGGACGTCCGGCTGGCTATAAGGCAGCCAGGCTCTGCGATCCTCAGCTGCCTATCAGGCCTGCCCCAGGCATAGCATGCAGGAGAGCCAGGCCTGGAGATACCCCTTCGCCGCTGCCACTGCCTCCCCTGCTGCCCCTAACACTATGGAGAGTCAACGTTTTGCCAGCAAATCAAAGTCAGAGGTCACCCGGGTGCTCTCAGAAAAGATTTTCTTCAAATATTAACAACAGATCACTCTGGAAATTCACGTCAACTGTAGATGCCGTCGCTGCCCGGCGCCTTTTTCTGCTCCTGCTTCGGCCAACTCTCTCTGTTGGTCCCGCATGGACTGGGGCTGGCAGCTCCAGGCCTGGGGGGCGGCGGCGGCTACAGCAGCTGCCTGTGGCTGCTGCTGCTGCTGCTGTTCGCCAGGAACAGCAGGAACAGCTGCTACTTCTCTTCCTGGCGCCGACGTGCCTCCTCGTGGGCTCGTCGGGCCTGCTCCAGCGCATCCTCGTCTTCCTGGCTCTTCATGCGCTCCTGCCGCAGCCGCTTCTTGTCCCTCTCTGCGTGCTCAGCCTGCGCCTTCAAGGCCTTCTCGAGCTGCCCCTTCTCTCCGGCCGCCCAGTGGAGCTCCTCAAAGCTGTCACTCGCGGACTTGCCTGTGTAGGACGGGGTGGTGCGATGCTTCTGCAGCAGGCTAGCCTATTAGCCCATGTTCTTGATTTTTAGGACCTTTTTTGGGTGCAACTGGCGTCTTCGGTTCCTGTTTCTGTTTGTCCTTGTCTGGGGCCCCCGGTGGGGGTGCTTTCTGCTCAGGGGGCCGAATGACAGGCCTCGGCCTCCCGACATCCACAGGCTTCATCTCAGGCCGTTGGGGCAAGTGGACGGGAGCCTTGATGCTCTCTGGGGAGGAGGGCACGGCAACCCACTCCAGTATTCTTGCCTAGAGAATCTTGTGGACAGAGGAGCCTGGCAAGCTACGGTCCATAGCGTCACTAAGAGTTGGATTCACTAAAGTGACTTAGCACTCACCCACGCAGGACTCTCGGCATTATTTGATTCTCTATTTGCTTGGTAACTATAGCATTCTGTTGCTGTTTAAATAGACTGCCCTGACCATATTCTCTTACATATTCACTAGAAAAAGTTAGCATACATTCCAGTAAACATGGAAGTCTTTTCGTGGGACTGAGCCACCTACCTACCAAAATAATGCACCCTGGATGGTGATGACCATGATAAATACAATTTAATTATGTTTGGACCATTATACATTTGGGTGTTTTTTGTTTTTGTTTTTGTTTTTACCACTGCCTAAACAACTCTAACTAATACAACAATATAACCCCTAACCCATGCAATTTGTCATTTTATTAATCTTTGCTCCACCAAGCAAGCAAGCAAGCACTAAGGGGTCAGAAGAAAGAGGCTAAATAATATTTGCAAAATAGTTTCTTCTCTACCTGACGCTTAAGAGCCTTTTTCATAGAAACACCCACATACTTCTTCACACTTATGTAAAAATAACCTCCTCATCTACAGCCTTATTCATTTAAAGTCCCTGACACCCTAAACAAAGGGTTAGCCACTGTCTGTCTGCTCATCCATATAATCCATACCCCTTATCCATGTATTTTCCAAAATAAAAGGACAAGAACTTGCCTGAAGTCTAGACCTGAGAGGCTTTCCCTGCCCCATTGCCCTTCAAGGCAATCCTGTGTGGGACTGTAATGCTACCATAGTCCACTCTGGACAGTACCATCCTTAAACTAGGCTAACTTTTTTTTCTTCTCTTTTTCAGTGAACATTTTGAGGGACTAGGATTTATTTGAGGGAGAGGTTGCGGTGCAGCGTGAGTATGTGCGATGCATCTGAGGGGTCCATTCTCTCAATTTACTTGTGCTTTAGGGTCTTTCTTCAGGTGCTGAAACGGAGCCGTAGCCCAGGAGTATCAGCCCTCATAAAGGCAGTTTTATTAAACTGGACCTGAACCATCATCCAAAGGAAAGTATTCACATTTCCTTGAATAAACATTCCCAAATAAGATTTTTCTTTAACTACTCAGTTCTTCTGAGTTCATCTCCATCAACCTATTTACTGAATGCCTTATTCTCTGCAAAATATATTTTGTGGTATTATTTTGACTAATCATTTAGCAAAATGACTAGTAAAAGAAGTGAGGTAGTGGTCATGTATTAATAGATTTCACTGCATATAACCTATGGGCTTCCCAGGTGACACTAGTGGTAAAGAACCCCCGCCTACCAATGCAGGAGGCATAAGAAATGTGGGTTTGATCCCTGAGTCAGAAAAATCCCCTGGAGGAGGGCATGGCAACTCACTAAAGCATTCTAGCCTGGAGAATCCCACGGACAGAGGAGCCTGTGGGCTACAGTCCATAGGGTCGCAAAGAACTGGACACGACTGAATTGACTTAGCCTGCACATATAAAATATACTTCATTGTCCAGAGAAGCTGGCTTTGTAAAATGTTACCCCTAGAACAGCCAACTGGGGTAACATTTTCTGAAGTTGGTTATTTATTCAACATAGAGTTCTCAGATAAAAAATAGAACACCCAGTTAAATATGAATATCAGAGGACAAGTTTTTAGTATAAGTATACACTAAATTTTGCATGGGACATGCTTATGTTAAGAACTCTTTGTCCATGTGAAATTCAAATTTAACTGGGCATCCTATACTTTTAATTGCTAAATTGGCAACTCTATTTCCATAAGATGTGCTATATATTTTGTGCCATCAACAAATAGATGACGCCATTTCTCACATTACAAGAGTACATGAGTCAAATAACCAAAGGGTATAGGTAGGAGTAGCACTGATTACACCAAATAGTGCACTCGGAACCAGTTGATTTTCCATCTCTAAGTTTTGTTGCTTTAATTTAGAAGTTGTATTTACTAAGAAAGAAGTGTTTCCACCAGAATGCATGATAATGGTTGCATTGAGCTGAAAGCTGCAACTCCCCATGCCAAGAATAGGAGTGCTATATTTCCTGGTGTTTGAGTTATATATTACTGTGTAGTAAGTCAGCCCCAAATCAGTGACTGGAAGAAACAATGACATCCCATTTGCTCAAAAGTTTTCAACTCGTCAAGCTTAGTGGAGGCATTTTATCTCTGTTCCACTCAGAGATGTTCCAAGTCTGCGGGTGGGGAGGGCTTGTGTGGAATCAACTGAAAGCTCAGTCACTCATATGTCTAGTGGTTGATGCTGGCTGTAGCCTGGTACCTCAGCTGGGTCTGAAATCAGAATATCTTGATGTGACCTTTCCATATTTTTTCCTGGCTTTCTCACAGAATGGATTTCTCACAGATGGAAGGATTTCAACAGATCAGATACCCTAAGAGAGAACATCAGGTGAAAACTGTATTGCCTTTTCTAACCTTGCTTTTTTCTTTTCAAACCATCACTTTGCCAAGAAAGGTCCATATAATCAACACTATCATTTTTCCGGTAGTCATGTACAGATATGGGAGTTGGGCCATAAAGAAGGCTGAGAAGCAGAACTGATGCTTTCGAATTGTAGTGCTGGGGAAGACTCTTGAGAGTCCCTTGGACAGCAAAGAGATCAAACCAGTCAATCCTGAAGGAAATTAGTCCTGAATATTCATTGGAAGGACTGATGCTAAATCTGAAACTCCAATAATTTGGTCATCTGATGTGAAGAGCTGACTCATTGGAAAAGACCCTGATGCTGGGAAAGATTGAGGGCAGGAGAAGGGGATGACAGAGACTGAGATGGTTGGATAGCATCACCGACTCGATGGACATGAGTTTGGGTGAACTCCAGGAGTTGGTGATGGACGGGGAGGCCTGGCATGCTGCAGTTCATGGGGTTGCAAAGAGACACAACTGAGTGACTGAACTGAACTGAACTGAATTATGTTCAGTGTACCCTATTTTCAGAGATTAAGAAATGTGTGATGTATTTTGGAAAATTTCCCATCCAAATAATTAAAGAAGCTTGTTGCAAAAAGTGATACCTTTCATTAGCTGGAAATTCAGGATACACACACACACACACACATACTCCCCTCTTAACCTCAATGCGAACTCATAACTTTATCCCAAGATAATTCCTTCTTCAGAGATCTGTATTTAATAGAAAATTAGTTTACCCAATTAACCAAGAATAAAACTGCAGCTGAATTTGATTTTTCCCAATCACTTTGTCTTATTTCTCCTCTAAAATCACTCTCAGGTCTAACTATCATGGTTCCATCCTAATTTAGTGTGTACAATGGATGTTCATAGACCTGGACCCTAGTTATGAGTAGTGGGACACTGAGCAAGTCTCTTGGTTTCTATAGTTAATTTCTTTTCCAGACTGTAAAGGGGTTACACCTGATCCATGTTTTACAAACAGCAAGTCACAACTTATTAGAAAATCTTAAAATAAATATGTTGCCATCAGCCTCTCTAAAATTTAAAAAGAGCAGAGCAAAATAATGTCAAATGTCATCATAAATACTAAGAATAAACATCGTTCTGTTAAACATTTTTGTTTGTTTTGTAATTATGTGTGTATGTAAAACATTTCCTGTCTATGGCTGACAGTTAAAAAAAAACTTGAAAGCCGCTGCGTAGATGATTTGAAGGTCCTTCCACTGATAAATTATAAGATTTTATTCTGGGCCTTTACCATTTCATGCTGACAAAGGTCCATCTAGTCAAAGTTATGGTTTTTCCAGTAGTCATGTATGGATGTGAGAGTTGGACTAACAAGAAAGCTGAGCGCCAAAGAATTGATGCTTTTGAACTGTGGTGTTGGAGAAGACTCTTAAGAGTCCCTTGGACTGCAAGGAGATCCAACCAGTCCATTTGAAAGGAAATCAGTCCTGAATATTCATTGGAAAGACTGATGTTGAAACTGAAACTTCAATACCTTGGCCACCTGATACAAAGAACTGATTCACTGGAAAAGACCCTGATGCTGGGAAAGATTTAAGGCAGGAGGAGAAGGGAACAACAGAGGATGACATGGTTGTATCACCGACTTGATGGGCATGAATTTGAGCAAGCTCCAGGAGATGGTGAAGGACAGGGAAGCCTAGCATGCTGCAGTTCATGGGGTTGCAAAGAGTTGGACATGACTTAGCAACTGAACAACAGCAACCTTGCTTTGGAAAATATGTTAAGTTTATTTCTACAACGTTCTATTTGTTAAATTTAGGTCACTCAGGTGGCCCAAGTTCAAGAGAAAATTTAGAGCCTACCATTTAATAAGAAGACTCTTAAAGAACTGGAGGGCATTTTTCTTTTTTTATCATTGCATCTTGTGGGATCTTAGTCCCCCAACCCCAGTGGAACCCCCTGCATTTGATGCGAGGAGTCTTAGCCACTGGACCACCAGGGATGTCCCAAGGGCATTTTTAAAGGATCACTCTATCCTCTTTCCATAAATTATTTACATTCCTGCTACATGCAGAAGTGCTTCCCTTGTGGCTCAGATGGTAAAAAATCTGCCTGTAATGCAGGAGACTCAGGTTTGATTCCTGGGTCCGGAAGATCCCCTTGAGAAGGGAATGACAATCCACTCCAATATTCTTGCCTGGAGAACTCCATGGGCAGAAGGGCCTGGCAAGCTAGGGGGTCACAGAGTCAGACACAGTTGAGCAACTGACCCAAACACACATGCAAAATAAATCCATCCTTCCTCAGTAGTCTCCCAAATTTTCATCTATTATGACATAAAGTTTCTGATCTTAGGTCTAGAACTCCATCATCCAAACAGATACAGATACAGACAAGGCTTCGTGCTTGTGATTCAAGTATAGCTCCTTCAAAACAGTTCTTGATATGAAGACTTGTAAACTAGAGACAAGTTATCTGCCATTCACACATTCCAATGTACAATGGCTGGATATGGATAAGATAGCTTCCATAAACCTTCCTGTTCAAAAATGAGGGAAATTAGAGATACTCAAGAGTTTCTAGTCCACAGTAATTCTGGAATGCAGCCAAGAGCAAATTCCCATAATTTTGGTTAGAGTTCTGTTCTGATGACTGGAAATGATTCCCCATGGCTTTTGACTCTGCCCTCTGAACTCTCAGTCCACTCTCTGAGTCATTGTTTCTTTTCCATAAGAAACTGCCAGTGTTTGTAGCTAAGCAGATTCTCCAGCCTTTTCCTGTCATTCAGGGATCAAAAGCTTCTGTTAATTTTGTCCTGTCTCAGTTCAAGTTGGTAATGTTTCTACCAAAACCATTTCCTTAAACTCCTTGTGACTTACTGACTTCATTCCATTAGTAAAAGTCATACTTTTAAATCTCTTGAAGATGAATCTTTCTTTAAATTGAGGTTGCTTTAAGACTCTATCAGACAACACCTTTAAGATTCTTAGAAGTTCTATTTAATATTGGAAAAAAACCTGTGAGACATACCTGTAATATTATGAGAGGAAATTTTGTTTAAGGTGCTAAATTAAATCTTTTTTGGTTTATATCAAAGGTTTTAAGCTCATGGCCTAGTCTTAATCTTTAGGCTGTATTCCTGACAGGAACCTGGATTTCATGTCTACCCAGAAGTTATTTTTTAAGTTTAGCATTGTTTGCCATCTGGAAAGACTGGCGATAAAGAACAGTTTGTTTTTGATTTTCAAATGAAGCAAATTTTGGCTCCTTAACATTTCTTTTTTCAGCTTATCTTTCCTTCTTCCAGCATTTTACTATAGGCAGCTAGAAGAAGCCAGGAAATACCCTAAATACTGTGCCTAAAATTATCCTTAGTTTGATCAGCCATTTCATTGAGTATATTTTCTATTTTCTGTATTGCTGCAGGTGACAGTATTGCTAAACTTCCCACCATCACAGAGCAAAAGCCTCCTTTTTTTCCAGCTTGCAATGTTTTCCTCACTTTCTGTTAAGCCTTCACCAGTGGCCCGTTCATGGGCCATCAGTCTTCTGCTAACAGTCTCTTCAAGGTTCTTAAGCTTTCGCTAACATTGCCCTCCTGGTCCTTCCAGAACCCACTCATAATCCAATTCCAGCACCACTGCCACATATTTTTAATTTGTATTATGGCAGCAGCCTACTTTCAAGTACCAAAATGTGTCCTCTAAATGTGTCCTCTATTACTGAGAAATAAACCATCCCAAAATGTAGTACTATAGAGATAACATTTATTTTTCTCACAAATCTGAAATTTGAGCAGGATTTAAGCTGGGAGGTCTGTCTCTGCCCTACTCACTGTCAGCTACTATGGCTCAAAGACTGAGAGCTGACGTTCAGGTGGAAGCCTTATTATCACCTTTCATGATCTGTGTGTCATTTGTGCAACATTCTATTCATGAGAGTGTCTCACTAAAGCCAGCCCATTAGACAGAATTAGACTTTACCATTTAGAGGAAGAATTCGCAGATATTTAGAAACTACCACCAATGGGAAGACTGATTTTGATTTTCAAGGGGAAATTTAGTAGCTGCTACATAGTGGAGCAGAAAGGAGTATATCATGAACCTAGGGGTGGAAAACCTGTACAGCATGAAGAGAACTCAGACACTGTTTTTAGGTGTATAAATCAGAACATTTGCTCTGGAACGATCTAGTTGTTTAGAATTTGTGCATATTATTCAGCAGAGCAACTACACCCGCTGAAGACATCTAAGAGAAACTAACACATGCACAAAATGAGATAGCAACACAACAGAGTTGGTAATATTATTTCCTAATGGCTCAGATGGTAAAGAATCTGCCTGCAATGGAGGAGACCCAGGTTCAGGCCCTTGTTCAGGAAGATCACCTGGAGAAGGGAATGGCAACCCACTCCAGTATTCTTGCCTGTAGAATTCCATGGACAGAGGAGCCTGGTGGGCTACTGTCCGTGGGGTCACAAAGAGTCAGACATGGCTGAGCAACCAACACTTTCATTTTCACACTTTTCAAACTATATAAATAATTTTTTAAATTGATAATAAAATACATATAATGAAATAGTATGTAGTATTTAACACAAATAACCTTGAGCTATATGCATCAGTGAGCCTCCCAGGTGATTTAATGGTAAAGAATCTGCTTGCCAATGCAGGAGACACAAGTTTGATCCCTGGGTTGGGAAGATCCCCTGGAGAAGGAACTGAGAACCCACTCCAGTATTCTTGCCTGGAAAATCCCATGGACAGAAGAACTGGCAAGCCACAGTCCATGAGGTAGCAAAAGAGTCAGACATGACTTGGCGACTAAAAAACAATATGCATCAGTAGAAATAAATCTCCAGAACAATACTGAATGAAAAATGCAGAATTATATACAGACAGTGATGTTTGAAAGCTTGCAAATTTTTTATCTGGAATATATACACATATGATAATAGAAATATGAATATTGAAATGGTAAATATCAAATTTAGCAAAAATGATTATGTCTGGGAAGAAAGGGAAAAAAAGGATTGGAGAAACAAGGAGCTTTACTATATTTGTAATGTTTTACTTTTTCAAAAATAATTTTGAAACCAATACTGGGAAAACATCAAGAGTTTATTTAAGATTGGCTAGGGCGGGGGGAGTACGTGACTGCTCTCTTTGTTGTCTTTCTTCTGTAATCTGAAGTACTTTAATTAATAAAACAACATATATATCTAATATACAAGCTCCATAATGTTTATCTTGAAGATGAGAAAGAGAAACTGAGTGGAAAATGTTGGTTGAGATAATGACCTCTTAAGAATTACCTCCATCATGATGTGACGAGTTCAGTGGGCTCAGCTCAAGAGACAGTGATTAGACTTACGTTGTCATGAACACAGAGCAAAGAGAACGTCGTCTAAAATTAGCAGCAGTGACAGGGTCAGAAGCCCTTACCCCCTAACTGTTCCCAGCAAGGAAAGCTGTCCCAAATCACCGCTTGTGATGGTCTGATGGGAATGGGAGTTGTCCCCCTATCAGGATTTGCCTTGTTTTCAGAAAACACTATCAGCTGAGCTGTCATTTTTAACAAAGCCCAAAAGGAGAGTGAAAGCTTTGTTTCTCTCTTTGCCCACCTCTCAAACATTGTTTGACAAACCTATTCAGTTTTAAATAAACTGTTATGTTGCACAGCCGCACTGTGCTGATATGAAAGTGAGTTGATCGCACTGTCTGTAATTATAAGGGGGAGTGTAGAGGTTGTGTGATGTGAAAAGTTTATATGCATACAGATTAACTGCAAAACCAAATAAAAAAAGTACTTAGCAGAGATGAGGAGGTAGAGATTGTGGATCTTTCTGGGACATACGGGTGGGTTTGGCTTTTCTCCAAAGAGGTAACCGATTCATGTCTAAAGGTAAAGAAAACAATGTAAGAGAATACAGCTAAATAGGAGAATTTGAAAACATTTTTTAGGCCTTTCCTTATTTCAGTAGCTGGAGACCAAACTGAATCAAAAAATCAGGATAAAAAAAAAATAAGGATAACAAAAAATGGGTAGCAATAGCAGATTTTCAAATTGACCAACATGACGATCACGTAGGAAGGTCCCCTGGAAGTGATGAGAATCTAAAAACTGAGCTTGAGACTTAGACCGGACATAAATTACCATTTCTGTGAAGTTGAGGCATCATATAATGAGGGTCTGGGGCTAGATCAAGGTTTCTCAGATGTATTCCTGAGGCCATCTGTGTCAGAATCAAGTAGAGGTCCCCAGGACAAATGCAGATTCCTGGAGCACATCACAGATCTGCATGATTAGCATGCACTGGCCAGGCTAATAAGATACATTTTAACAACACCATGAGTTTGTGTATACCATTTGAGATCCAGTACTGAGTACACCAGATTTTTTCTTTTAATGCATGTCCAATAGACTTCATTTTTATTTTTTTAAATTTTAGTGTAGTTGATTTACAGTGTTATGTTAATTTAGGTGTATAGCAGTGATTCAGCTTATATACATATATATATTCAGTTAGTGTTAGTTGCTCAGTCGTGTCCAACTCTTTACAACCCTATGGACTGTAGCCCGTCAGGCTCCTCTGTCCATGGAATTCTCCAGACAAGAATACTGGAGTGGGATGCCATTCCCTTATCCAGGGGATCTTCCCAACACAGGGATCCAACCTCAGTCTCCTGCATTGCAGGCAGATTCTTTACTATCTGAGTCACCAGGGAAGCCCAAATATAGATATATTAGATCTTTTTCCCTTAGAAGTTATTACAAAATGTTGAGTATAGCTGTCCACCTGAAACTATCACACCATTGTTCAATATAAAATAAAAAGTTAAAAGAAATATACTTCATATAGTTCCTTGTGCTTTACAGTAGGTCCTCATTGGTTTTCTACTTTATATATAATAGTGTGCATACCAGATTTTAAATGCTACCTCCAAATCTTTGATGACTGAACAAGATTCCCTTTGACCATGTCCAGATTGTATGACATATTCTGCATCCTGTAAGAAAATTAATCTATTTTCTCAAGATTTTGGTGTAGTTTTCCAAAATGCAAGGTATAATATGCCCTTTGAATAAAAAGTGTTCCTAGTTAAAAAAAAACAGCTCTCTCTAGAAATTTCTGTTGATGACACTGATGAAGAAATAGAATAGATAGTTCTTACATTCAAAGCATTATCATTTAATTCCATACAGTGGATCAGAATAGGATATTTAGAAACGTTATTTAGAAAGGGACGGTAAGAGTTTTCATAGGAAATACCAGGATTAGCTTCCTTCATTTACTGCTTTCTGCACTCATCTGCAGTATTTCACTGTGTTGATTCTAGTTCAGTGTCTTTAAATTTGCTTTCTAGTCTTTTTCTTTCATCAAATATTTGCTACATCTTCTAAATGCCAGGAGTTTTGTTTCATGCATGGGATACTAAGATTGAAAAAGACACTTCAAAGAACTCACATGTATTGGGGTAAAGAAGCAATATGCACTACCATATTATTGTTGTTGTTTAGTCAGTAAGTCATGTCTGACTCTTTTGGGAACCCATGGACTATAGCCATCCAGGCTCCTCTGTCCATGGGATTTCCCAGGCAAGAATACTGGAGTGGGTTTCCATTGCCTTCTCCAAGGGATCTTCCCGACCCAGGGATTGAACCCATGTCTCCTACATTGGCAGGCGGATTCTTTACCAATGAGCCACCAGGAAGCCCCAGCCATATTATTATGGAGGTATTTATATGAATAAAATGATTTAACACCATAGAAAAGGAAGCAACTTGCTCTCATTCAGAGAAGTCAAGGTCAGTTTTACCAAAGAGCTGATACTGGATCTGGATCTTAGAGACTGTTATGCTAGAGAGGGAAGATGGGCAAAAAAGGTCAGAATAAATGTGAGTAAGAAGAGAAGGCTAAGCAAAGGCATAAAAATTTTAAATGGTTCCATCTATTTAAGAAATGATATTTTATTCTTGGTTTAGGGGAGAAAGATAGTATATAAGTTTGCAAAATAAATATAGGATCAAGTTGGGAAGGTCTTGAATACCATGCTAAAACTTACAATAATTTTTAATTCAGTGCAAAGGCTTGCTATGATCTATACTTTAAAAATGTTCTATAGAACAAATATGAAAAGTAGTGAATAATCAGTAGCGAATAGGTCAGTTAAGAGACTGGTACAGTACAGGTCTAGAGGAGCCCCTGAATTAGTAAAGAAGCAAAAGCAATGAAAAAAAAGGGCTAGATTGGAGAATTATTCCAGGAGCAAAATTTAGCAGATTAGATTATGTGGAAAGAAAGGACCTAGACGAAACATCAGAGATGTTTCTGTGGTTTCTAGATTTTGGTGATTGAGAAGATGGAGAAACAATAAAGACAAATCAATCGAGAAATAGGGGTAGCATAGGAGGATGAGCTTGATTTTTGACATTTTTGAAGTACTTGGGATTTGGAGCTCATGAAAATGTGGGCCTGGGCATGGTGAATTGGAAGACATCAGCATAAAGTTCATAGCTGAAATCCCTGGAGCACATAGGCTGCTAAGAGAAGAAGTTAGAATGACAGTATAAAAGAGTTAAGGTTTGAAACTGGAGTATAGCTGGGACTTCTCTGCTGGCCCAGTGGCTAAGACTCTGAGCTCCCAATGCAGGGGGCCTGGGTTTGATTCCTGTTCATGGGCCTAGATCCAGAATGCCACAACTAACATACCCTGTATGCTGCAACTGAGACCGGTGCAGCCAAATAAATAAACAAATACAAGAAAGAAATAAAGAAACTGGAGTACCTCTACTTTTAATTCCTGTTGTATACTGGCAGACATCACAGTAAATCACCTGTAACAGAGTGAGATGGGCTTCCCCGGTGGCTCAGGTGGTAAAGAATTCGCCTGCAACACGGGACACCTGGGTTCAGTCCCTGGTTCAGGAAGATCCCCTGGAGAAGGGAATGCCAATGCCCCTCCAGTATTCTTGCCTGGAGAATTCCATCTACAGAGAAGCCTGGCGGTCTACTGTACATGGGGTCGCAGAGTCAGGCACTACTGAGCAACTAACACTAACATTAAATAGAATGTGACAGCGAGCGTGAGCATCTAGTTAACATGAAGAAGAAAGTTATAAAAAAAGTTAAAGAAAGGTATAGAACTGCTAAATTGGCAATGCTTAAAGTAGCAATTGACTATAATATTTCTTTCTTCAGATAGGACCACACCATATATATAGCATGTTCATAAGAGAGGTTTTATAATAATTATGTTAAATGAAAAAAAATTATGTTAAATGTATTTAGTGAAAGGCATCAATATTATTAGACTAAAAGAAAGAGAAGCTGGTGACAGCTTGTTTGCTTTGAATGCAAAAACAGGTATGCTATTACTTTATGTGGACCACTAATTAAGTCTTTTATAAGTTTTATACAACTTGTTAAGAATTATTTGTGAGAAATTGAAAAGAAAAATTATATGAAGAGGGAAATACCCAGAAATAAAAAGAAGTGAACAAGTTATGTTTTAATTTCCTCTCAAAGTCTTTCTTAGCTTATGATTTTATTGCCAAAATTGAAAGAGTGAGGAGAAGAGAATGAATTTAATTCATAATAATAGACACTTTCCCATTAGATAAAGAATTTAGCAATTTAGAGAATGAGAATCTGGCTCATTATTTTAATTAATTCAGTAGGATTTTAACAAATTTTTATTGAGTGCTTACCATATGCTAGATACGATTCTAGGTGCTGGGATAAACCAGTGAACAAGATAAATGAAAATTCATGCCTTTGTAAAGCTTATCAAATAAATGGTTTTCATTGTTCAGTTGCTAGGTCATGTCTGACTCTTGGCAACCCCATGGGCTTCAGCCTACCAGGCTCCTCTGTCATGGGATTTCCAAGCCAAGAATACTGAATTGGGTCTCTATTTCCTCCTCCAGGGGGTCTTCTCCACCTAGGGATCGATCTTGTATCTCCAATGTCTCCTGCATTGGCAAGCGGGTTCCTCACCACTGTGTCACAAGGGAAGTCCTGTCAAATAAATAACTAACAATTAATCACTGGTAATTAGAGTAAAGGGGAATCAGGGGAAAGGGATAGGGTGTATATGGGAACAGCAGTGGTTGAAACTGCAAGAAGAATGATCAGGAGAAACATCACGGAGAAGGTAATATTTGAGCTAACACCATGGAGGAATTGGAGGGAGGAATGGTTCCAGGCAGCGGTTGTAGCAAACTCAAAGAGTAGGCAGATGCGTGCTGTGTTGGGAGAACAGACAGGAGTCCTGAGAACCTGAACTTGAGAATCCCTGAGGCAGGGTAGAGGTGAAAGGCAGTCTTGGCCATCCTGAGAACTTTATCTATTTTTCTGACTGAGGTGCCAAAGGAGGTTTTCAAGCAGAGTTGGAAGAATTCAACAGTTTTATGTAACTGTGGAATTAGCTTTGGCAGCTTTCTTACAGTAAATAAATTTCTCTCTTTTTTTTTGTATGTACATATTGTGTTAGCCCAAGCTTCTCTGGTGGCTCAGCTGGTAAAGAATCTGCCTGCAATGTGGAAGACCTGGGTTCGATCCCTGAGTCTGGAGGATCCCATGGAGGAGGGCATGAAAACCCACTCCAGTATTCTTACCTGGAGAATCCCCATGGACAGAGGAGCCTGGTGGGCTACAGTCTATGGGGTCACATAGAGCTGGACATGACTGAGAGACTAAGCATAGCATAGCATGTTGTGTTAGGCAGAATTCTAAGGATGTCCGTCAAGATTCCCCTTCTCTGGTTCACTTCAGTTCAGCTCAGGCTCAGTCGTGTCTGACTCTTTGTGACCCCATGAATTGCAGCACATCAGACCTCCCTGTCCATCACCAACTCCCGGAGTTTACCCAAATTCATGTCCATCAAGTCTGTGATGCCATCCAGCCATCTCATCCTCTGTCATCCCCTTCTCCCCCTGCTCCCAATCACTCCCAGCATCAAGGTCTTTTCCAATGAATCAACTCTTCGCATCAGGTGGCCAAAGTATTGGAGTTTCATCTTTAGCATCAGTTCTTCCGATGAACACCCAGGACTGATCTTTAGAATGGACTGATTGGATCTCCTTGCATCCAAGAAGACTCTCAAGAGTCTTCTCCAACACCATAGTTCAAAAGCATCAATTCTTCGGCGTTTGGCTTTGTTCACAGTCCAACTCTCACATCCATACATGACCACTGGAAAAACCATAGCCTTGACTAGACAGACCTTCTTTGGTTGCCCAGTACTAATTTGGATACTAGTATGAAAGGATTTAGGAGATGGTATTCAGGCTTTTATCAGCTGACTTTAAAATAACGAGATTGCCTAGGATTATCTGAGTAGGCCCAATGTAACAATGTGAGCTCTTAAAAGCAGAGAAAAAAGACAAGTAAGTTAAGCAGAGGGTGAGATAAGATACCTCGGACTTAGGGTATCTCCTCTTCGCCATTTGCCTCTCCAGCACCAGGCAGCCACTGCACACCACTCCAGCGCTGCGCAGTCCCCACATTCAAGGTCAGGAGCAGTGACTGTGAGGAGATAAGCCACTTCCAATGTCAGGAGCAGCGGCTGCGCTTTGCTGGACCAGCTGTGTGGAGATACCCCACGTCCAAGGTCAGAGAAACCCCAGTAAAACAGTAGCCACTGGAGCGGCTGTGTGGAGATACTCCACATCAAACGGCAAAGGAGAAGCCCCAGCAAGACAGTAGGAGGGGCAAATTCACACTTAGAATCAAACCCCATTCCCACCAGTGATGCTCAGAGGACTCAAAATGAACCTTGTCCGCACCAGGACCCAGGGACCCGACAAGGACTGAGAGAGAACTGTTTGAGCATCTCTGGTGAAGGTACTGGTCTGCAGTGCTCTGCCGTGGGGACAAGGGCTTTGGGTGTGGGTATGGCATAAGTCCTCTTGGAGGATTGCCATTAACCCCACCATAGAGCTGCCAGAACTTACACGGGACAGGGAAATAGACTCTTGGAGGGCACAACAGAACCTTGTACACCAGGACCCAGGGGAAAGGAACAGTGACTCCACAGGAGACTGCCCCAGACTTGCCTGTGGGTGTTTAGGAATCTCCAGTGGAGGCATGGATAGGTGGTGGCCTGCTGCAGGGTTGGGGGCACGGACTGTAGCAGTAAATGCATGGGATCTTTTGAAGGAGGTTGCTATTGTCTTCATTACCTCCACCATAGTTTGGCCCCAGGTAAATAGCAGGGAGAAACCAAGCAACAGTTAGAACTAGACATGGAACAACAGACTGGTTCCAAATAGGAAAAGGAGTATGTCAAGGCTGTATATTGTCACCCCGCTTATTTAACTTATATGCAGAGTACATCGTGAGAAACACTGGGCTGGAAGAAGCACAAGCTGGAATCAAGATTGCCGGGAGAAATATCAATAACCTCAGATATGCAGATGACACCACCCTTATGGCAGAAAGTGAAGAGGAACTAAAAAGCCTCTTGATGAAAGTGAAAGAGGAGAGTGAAAAAGTTGGCTTAAAGCTCAACATTCAGAAAACGAAGATCATGGCATCCAATCCCATCACTTCATGGCAAATAGATGGGGAAACAGTAGAAACAGTGTCAGACTTTATTTTTTGGGGCTCCAAAATCACTCCAGATGGTGACTGCAGCCATGAAATTAAAAGACACTTACTCCTTGGAAGAAAAGTTATGACCAATTTAGATGGCATATTCAAAAGCAGAGACATTACTTTGCCAACAAAGGTCCATCTAGTCAAGGCTACGGTTTTTCCAGTAGTCATGTATTGATGTGAGAGTTGGACTGTGAACAAAACTGAGCACCGAAGAATTGATGCTTTTTAATTGTGGTGTTGGAGAAGACTCTTGAGAGTCCCTTGGACTGCAAGGAGATCCAACCAGTCCATACTGAAGGAGATCAGTCCTGGGTGTTCATTGGAGGGACTGATGCTGAAGCTGAAACTCCAAAACTTTGGCCACCTGATGTGAAGAGTTGACTCATTGGAAAAGACCCTGATACTGGGAGGGATTGAGGGCAGGAGGAGAAGGGGACGACAGAGGATGAGATGGTTGGATGGCATCACTGACTTGAAGGACATGAGTTTGAGTGAACTCTGGGAGTTAGTGATGGACATGGAGGCCTGAAGTGCTGCAGTTCATGGGGTCGCAAAGAGTCAGACAGGACTAAGTAAGTGAACTGAACTGAAATAGCAAGGAGGGAACACAGTTCCACCCATCAACAGAAAATTGGATTAAAGATTTACTGAGCATGGCCCCACCCATCAGAACAAGAACCAGTTTCCTCCTCAGTCAGTCTATCCCATCAGGAAGCTTTCATAAGCCTCTTATCCTTCTCCATCAGAGGGCAGACAGACTGAAAATCACAATCACAGAAAACTAACCAATCTGATCATATGGACCACAGTCTTGTCTAAATCAATGAAACTATGAGACATGCCATGTAGAGCCGCCCAAGACGAATGAGTCATGGTGGAGAGTCCAAGACGGATATGTCATGGTGGAGAGTTCTGACAAAATGTGGTTCACTGGAGAAGGGAATGGCAAACCACTTCAGTATTCCTGCCTTGAGAACCTCATGAACAGTATGAAAAGGCAAAAATATAGGACACTGAAAGATGAACTCCCCAGGCCAGTAGGTGCCCAACATTGCTACTGGAGATCAGTGGAGAAATAACTCCAGAGAAAATGAAGAGACAGAGCCAAAGCAAAAACAGCACCCAGTTGTGGACATGACTGGTGATGAAAGCAAGGTCCAATGCTGTAAAGAGCAATATTGCATAGGAACCTGAAATGTTAGGTTCATGAATCAAGACAAATTGAAGTGATCAAACAGGAGATGGCAAGAATGAACATTGACATTTTAGGAGTCAGTGAACTAAAATGGACTGGAATCAGTGAATTTAACTCAGATGGCCATTATATCTAATATTGTGTGCAAGAATCCCATAGAAGAAATGGAGTAGCCATCATTGTCAACAAAAGAGTCCAAAATGTAGTACTTGGATGCAGTCTCAAAAAAGACAGAATGATCTCTGTTCGTTTTCAAGGCAAACCATTCAATATCATGGCAATGCAAGTCTATGCCCCAACCAGTAATGCTGAAGAAGCTGACGTTGAATGGTTCTATGAAAACCTTCTAGAACTAACACCCAAAAAATATGTACTTTTCATTATAGGGGACTGGAATGGAAAAGTAGGAAGTCAAGAAACACCCGGAGTAACAGGCAAATTTGGCCTTGGAGTACAGAATGAAGCAGGGCAAAGGCTAATAGAGTTCTGCCAAGAGAACTCACTGGTCATAGCAAACACTCTCTTCCAACAACAAAGGGAAGACTACACATGGACATCACCAGATGGTCAACACCAAAATCAGATTGATTATATTCTTTGCAGCCAAAGATGGAAAAGCTCTACACAGTCAGCAAAAACAAGACTGAGAGCTGACTGTGGCTCAGACCATGAACCCCTTATTGGCAAATTCAGACTTAAATTGAAGAAAGTAGGGAAACTACTAGACCATTCAGGAATGACCTAGGACTAGATCTGATAGAGTGCCCGATGAACTCTGGACAGAGGTTTGTGACATTGTACAGGAGACAAGGAGCAAGACCATTCCCAAGAAAAAGAAATGCAAAAAGCAAAATGGCTGTCTGAGGACGCCTTACAAATAGTTGTGAAAAAAAGAGAAGCAAAACCAAAAGAGAAAAGGAAAGATATAAGTATCTGAATGCAGAGTTCCAAAGAATAGCAAGGAGAAATAAGAAAGCCTTCCTCAGCAAACAGTGCAAAGAAATAGAGGAAAATAGAATGGGAAAGACTAGAGATCTCTTCAAGAAAATTAGAGATACCAAGGAAAAATTTCATGCAAAGATGGGCACAATAAAGGACAGAAATGGTATGGACCTAACAGAAGCAGCAAATATTAGGAAGAGGTGGCAAGAATACACACAGAAGAACTGTACAAAAAAGATCTTCACAACCCAGATAATCACGATGGTCTGATCACTCACCTAGAGCCAGACATCCTGGCATGTGAAGTCAAGTGGGCCTTAGGAAGCATCACTATGAACAAAGCTAGTGAAGGTGATGGAATTCCAGTTGAGCTATTTCAAATCCTGAAAGATGATGCTGTGGAAGTGCTGCACTCAATCTGCCAGCAAATTTGAAAAACTCAGCAGTGGCCACAAGACTGGAAATGGTCAGTTTTCGTTCCAATCCCAAAGAAAGGCAATGCCAAAGAATGCTCAAACTACTGCACAATTGCAGTCCTTCCACATGCTAGTAAAGTAATGTTCAAAATTCTCCAAGTCAGGCTTCAGAAATACGTGAACCATGAACTTCCTGATGTTCAAGCGATTTTAGAAAAGGCAGAGAAACCAGAGACCAAATTGCCAACATCTGCTGCATCATCAAAAAAGCAAGAGAGTTCCAGAAATGTATCTAATTCTGCTTTATTGACTATGCCAAAGCCTTTGACTGTGTGGATCATAATAAACTATGGAAAATTCTGAAAAAGTTGGGCATACCAGGCCATCTGACCTTCCTCTTGAGAAATCTGTATGCAGGTCAGGAAGCAACAGCTAGAACTGGACATGGAACAACAAACTCGTTCCAAAAAGGAAAAGGAGTACGTCAAGGCTGTATATTGTCACCCCGCTTATTTAACTTGCATGCGGAGTACATCATGAGAAACACTGGGCTGGAAGAAACACAAGCTGGAATCAAGACTCCCTAGAAAAATATCAATAACCTCAGATATGCAGATGACACCACCCTTATGACAGAAAGTGAAGAAGAACTAAAGAGCCTCTTGATGAAATTGGAAGAGGAGAGTGAAAACTTTGGCTTAAAGCTCAACATTCAGAAAGCAAAGCTCATGGCATCTGATCCCATCACTTCATGGCAAATAGATGGAGAAACAGTGGAAACAGTGTCAGACTTTATTTTTGGGCACTCCAAAATCACTGCAGATGGTGATTACAGCCATGAAATAAAAAGATGCTTACACCTTGGAAGAAAAGTTATGACCAACCTAGATAGCATATTAAAAAGCAGAGACATTAGTCTGCCGACCAAGGTCTGTCTTGTCAAAGCTATTGTGTTTCCAGTAGTCATGTATGGATGTGAGAGTTGGACTATAAAGAAAGCTGAGCACCAAAGAATTGATGCTTTTGAACTATGGTGTTGGAGAAGACTCTTGAGAATCCCTTGGACTGCAAGGAGATCCAAGGAAATCAGTCCTAAAGGAAATCAGTCCTAAATATTCACTGGAAGGACTGATGTTGAAGCTGAAACTCCAATATTTGGCCACCTGATGCAAAGAGCTGACTCATTTGAAGAGACCCTGATGCTGGGAAAGATTGAAGGCGAGAGGAAAAGGGGATGACAGAGGATGAAATGGTTGGATGGCATCACTGACTCAATGGACATGAGTTTGAGTAAACTCCGGGAGTTGGTGATGGACAGGGAGGTCTGGCATGCTGCAGTCCATGGGGTGGCAAAGAGTCAGACATGAGTGAGTGACTGAACTGAACTCAACTGAGAGAAGAGGGATTCAAAGCAAGGACTCTCCCTGCCATTGCTGACTTTGAAGATGAAAAAGGAGCTACAAAATAAGGAATGTTGACAAGATCTAAAAGCTGAGGGCAGTCCAAGGCCAACAGCCATTTAGGAAGCAGTTACCTTAGTTCTTGGTTCATACCTGTGACCACACCAAACTGATGTCTGCCAATAAGCTGAATGAACTTGGAAGTGAGTTCTTTCCCATAGGCTTTGGAAAGGGGTACAGGGAGCCTTGGCACTTTGATTTTAGCCTGTGAGACCTGGAAAAGAGAGCCAACTGAACATTGGTCTGTCCAGACTTCTGAACCAAAAAAAAGTGAAATAATAAATGGTTGTTATTTTAAGCTTCTCACTTTGTGGTACTTTATTGCAAAAACAAGAGAAAACTAAAACACCTGTAAAGGATAAAGAATAAACCAGCTCAATATTCTATCAGTATAACATTTCATTAAGAACAAAGTCAGCACCTTGTTCATCTGCATTAATTCTCTTTACTTTTCTGTATGTGAACGTCCTGATTCAGACATGACCCAGTATGAGAGGTGAATTAATGAACTGGAGAAAGATCATGTGTTGCTTCAGTGGACAAAGATCAATATGCTTTACTTTGGTAATATTGGTTATTTTATCATTTTCTAAATAATCTCTGTTCTAGTCAGTTCAGAAAGCCTAGAATGCATTAAGGAGAGTTAAAATACATCAGGGGCTGGGGACCAAATAAATAAATAAGGTATTCGGAGTATTCTTTTTTCATAGTAGTAGTAGTGTGTGTGCTCAATCATGTCCAACTATTTGCAACCCCATGGACTGTAGCCTGCCAGAGGTTCCTCAGTCCATGGAATTCTCCAGGCAAGAATAATAGAGTGGGTTGCCATTTCCCTCTCCAGGAGATCTTCCTGACCCAGGGCTTAAACCCACATCTATTGTGTCTCCTATCTGGGCAGGAAGATTCTTTACCACTGATAGGTGTACATTGATAGTGAAAGTGAAAGTCACTCAGTTGTGTTGACTCTTTGTGATCCCATGGATAGTCCATGGAATTCTCCAGGCCAGAATACTGAAATGGATAGCCTTTCCCTTCTCCAGGGGCTCTTCCCAACCCAGGGATCGAACCCAGGTCTCCCACACTGCAAGTGGATTCTTTACCAGCTGAGCCATCAGGGAAGCCCAAGAATACTGGAGTGAGTAGCCTATCCCTTCTCCACTGGATCTTTCGGAGTCAGGAATCAAACTGGGGTCTCCTGCATTGCAGGAGGATTCTTTACCAGCTGAGCTACCAGGGAGGCCCAAACATTAAAAAGAAAAAAAGAAAAAAAATTTGTCTTAACTAGTTAAGATCAAGAAAGAAATGAAATAAAAAGATACCATAATTTCATACTACTGTAAGGAGTTTCAGAGATTTGCAGGGTTACAGGTATAGAGGACAGATTCCATAGTTCCCACAAACTGTCCTAGGTTTGGTTGCCTGATTTCTTATTGTCAAATCTACCATAGAATAGAAGACAGGCTTATTTCATGATCATCTTTTTTCTTAATTCCACATCAACATAAAAGACAAATGGCCACAGACTCTCAGCCTCCTTAAAGCATGAAATATCTTACAGCCCTTAAGTCTTGCATAAGTCACAATGCTTGCTCTTATCTGAACATCTTGAGCTTGTTGTTTCTCTGGCTAGATTTTTTTTTCTGATGCACTGTGTGCATTTGTGTGAAGGTTGAGTCAGTGAGGTCAAAACACACACTCTTGCATTTTCCTGTAAAATATTTCAGCCACTTTAAAGCCTATCAAAAAATACAGTGAAATCTGCCCCCACAAGTTCTAGTCTTTAGTGAAGATGATGAAACACACTCAGAAATAAATAGCTTCATTCAAACTGGAGCTTAAAAACACCAGACTGATCTATTGGTTTCAAACGGGTTTTCAATAGCAACTGACGGTGGAATCCCGTGGAGCTCGAAAGATGGTCTTATCTTATTTGAAAGTGGGCTTTTCAAACACAGCCGTCATTCGGAACACTTTTGAAAGCCCTTATCCCTGTGTATTTGACTCCACCCCTTTCTCTTCCCCTTGCAAATTTTCCTACAGAATTGATCACCTAAGAAAAAAGGAGGGAAAACTTTGAGAGATATATGTGTGTACGTGCTCAGTCATGTCTGACTCTTTGGGACCCCATGGACTGTATGTAGCCTGCCATGCTCCTCTGTCCTTGGAATTTTCTAGGCAAGACTACTGCAGTGTGTTACCACTTTCTACTCCAGGGGATCAAACCTATATCTCCTGCATTGCAGGTGGATTCTTTATCACTGAGCCACCTGGGAAGCCCATTTATTCTGATTAAACTAAAAACATACACTTACCTCCTTCCTAGATTCCCCAAACCACCAAAGAGGATAGTGTCATATTTTTTACAATAGATTTCTCTTTCAGATATCTTGAATTTTATTAGAACTGTTGAGAAGATTAAAAACCTATAATTTTCCTTTCTCACTTGAGGCAAGACATATTTTAGAAAGCAAATATCGTATTTTGCTACTCTAAAACTGCTTCAGTTGTCCATGTTTTCATTCACTCAGTTTAAATAATTTTTAAGCTTCTACTGAACATCTACTGTCATGTACCAAGTTCAGTACTTGGCACTAGAGATACATAGATCAATACAATGCAGTCCCCACCTACAAAACTGTTCATAATCTACTTACCCAGCCAATTTCTCACACACACACACCCCCAATACACACCCACCAACTAATGAATACCAACCAATGAATACTAATACCAATTGAAAGCTCTTTCTACAATTAAGATGATTTGAGTTCATCTCAGTTGGGGAAAGTGAAATTTCTTAATAAATTATGACCTGACCCTTTTACCTACTCTCAAATGGATTTTTATCATCTATTATTTATCAATTGATCTTTGAAGCCAAACTAAATCAATATATTTTTGCTGTATTATTGAAGGCAATTATATTTCTTAGAATTGAAATGTTCTAAGGAACTCATCATTGTTATCCTTAAACAATATTAATAAATATTAGAAAAATCAGAGACCATTTCTATCAGATTGAAATAGATGCCAATAGAGACAATGGTGGGGGGCAAGCAGGGGAGAGTACTCCAGTATCTCATACAATGCAAGAACCTGTGGGCAGAACATGTTTCATGGCTGTGCATAAAAAACAGTACTAGTACCTTTTGTAAGTTATTCTAATGATGATTCAGAGAAACCATCTTTAAACACAATGACACTAAACACAAATTCACTACACATATATCTGAGAATTTGAGGCCTTTTCTTTTAAAATAGGCAATGTCAAATGAATGTAAGTGAATGGAAATAGCAACAGAAGAAAAATACGAATCCCCTTCTCTGACAGTCTTGCAGCTGAAAGCAGAGGAAACTGAAGTATTAGATGCCCTCTGAGAATGAGATATCTTGTTGCAGAAAAGACACAAGGCAGCAACTTCTATCATTGTAATCTATTTTTCAGAAAATCTTGAAGATTGTTAAAATACCCCTTTTCCTTAGGACCAAGCTTTCATAAGTATGGTGGAATTTGCATAATTTACATATTTTACCTTTCCTTATATTTCCATAACCTAATAAAATTCTTTATTTCAATAAAATAGCAACGAGATCATACATGGTTGTTAGGCTCAATATCAATTGTCCCTCATTAATGTTGCAAAGAAGCGATTAGCATTTTGAGGCAAACAAGGTGTACCTAGTTAGTGGGACATGACCTTGCTGTCACTAAATTATACCTATGATTAATGATCTTCTCAAGTTTAAGGTTTGAATCACAACAAATAGATTATAAGTGAAAATCAGGGGAGAGATAGAAAAATGTCAAAAAGATGAACTTTAAGACTTGAGTCATACTTGCCATCGTTCAACATTGAATTCAGCTCATAGTGCAATTGCCTTTGAGACTGATGCTCAAATTCCAAGGCAGTGGTTTTCAACACCAGACACACACAAAAATCAGAGCTTTTTAAAAGTCCCAGTGTTTGGGTCCCACCTAGGACTAATTAAATACTTTGGAGGTGAAATCTGGGTACTATGAGGTTTTCAAAGAATAAATGCCTTAATATCTACATTTAAGAAATGAATTTGGAGTCAGGAAAAGAAAAATAATAGGAAACCAGGATATCTATATTTAAGCATGTTATAATAAAAAGTTTTTGGTTTGGATTTTCTGTATTACACTGATGGGATGAAAACTATGTTACTGTGACATAGTAGTTAATCCAGAGCTAAAGAGAAACATTTTTGGTGTTAGCGTCTAGTTATTTATCTCACCAGTGGAAATATCACTTTATTCTATGAAACACAGTTTTATTTCACTTTCATTAATCCAGCATAATCACAGCCAAATATGAGAAAGTAGAAATCTACAAAGTTAGAGAGAACATTTTTAGAACTACTTGCACAAAGCTTTGACCTGTGGGTGTGTACATGTATGTAAATTCACACATCTACTATAGTGTGACTCCCTATTCAGTAAGTCTGATTTAGGGGCCAATCAGTTTCAGAACAACAGATTTGTTATCAGAAATGCTGAAAAGACTTAACTGTTGTAGGCCAGCATTGTCTAGAATGAGATATTTCAAGAAGAATCAGAAATAAAACATAAGATTACATTCAAAAGTTTACAAGCTCTAAACTTTGAAAGAATATGGTATAGCTCCAAATGTAATTCAAAATAAACACAATATGAAAGAAAGGGAGAGAGGGAAGGAGGATGGGAGGAAGGAAGAAGTGATAGAGATGAAACCAAACAAAATTTGCTGTTCTTCTTCACCCTTAATCCTCCAACCCATTTCTACTGTTTACTTGGTTTCCCCTCTTCCATTCATCCTTCCATCCCTTCTTTTGACATGTATTCCAAGCAACATCCCAAAGCTGGTGAATTGCCATCATACTTAGTAAAACAGTGTCACAGAGATGGCAAACTACATTCAGGAATAAATAATTTCTGGTTTTAGTTCTGAGTAACCCTCCTAGACATTGCATAGGTGGTCCAGTTTTGAAGTCCACCCTGTTCCCCTACTGCCTGCAACTCTGTTAAAGCGCATGCTTTAGTGGCTTCACTTGTATCTGACTCTCTGTGACCCCATGGACCATGGCCTGACAGGCTCCTCTTCCATGGGATTCCCCAGGCAAGAATACTGGAGTGGGTTGCCATTTCCTTCTCCATCTGTTAAAGTAACTATTGATATACAGTTTTTGAATGTATTCACTTTATTATTTAAAGGAGTCATTTCACCTTGAGAGTGCCACCTATTAAATTTAGTAGGTTGGTTCTTTCAGTCTAGATGTTAGAAGATACTGTATGACATGACTTTTTGTGAATCTG
Organism: Budorcas taxicolor; assembly: GCF_023091745.1. Taxonomy (NCBI): domain Eukaryota; kingdom Metazoa; phylum Chordata; class Mammalia; order Artiodactyla; family Bovidae; genus Budorcas; species Budorcas taxicolor. The sequence continues at coordinate 83,988,825 of NC_068911.1, forward strand.
ATCTTTTGCAAGATCTTTTTAGTACTTATCTTGAAGAGTTAATTCATCTTCCTTCTTTTCTCAGCTTATAAGCAGTTAATATGACCCTGAACTCCTTGTGAATGAATCACCAACTTTAGTTAAGCAATTTCAGATAGAGAAGAATCAGCACAGAGATTTACTCTTCCCTACATGCAAACCACTTCCTTTTACCATGTACCTAGGAATAGCTAATTGTTACTAGAAAATGGAAAAATATCTTTATTTTCTACTAGTGTCATGTAGTCATCACTTAGAAAAAAGTGAAGTCTTCTTTCAATTTAGTGAAACCAAAAAATGTTGTTAATTGCATAATTACTTAGTTTATTACTAACTCATTTTATGTAGTGGCAGAGGCATTTAATCTGGAGTCCTCCACATCCTTGGAATATATTAACATCGGAAATCATGGACTAAATTCTTGGGCATATCAGAAAGGTAAATATAATGGCGCTATGTGTTATATAAATATGTGCATAAATATGTAGGTAGCTATAAGATTTGGAAATGGCTGGACTGGTACATTATCTTATCAGTTATGAATTTTTTTTTAGATTCCTAACTTGCTGCCAAATTTCATGCTTAGTTGGAGAGAGTTTCGTATGATTTTTTGTATGTTTATTTATGGTATTTTTTTTTTTCACTAAAAATGCATCATTACCTTAGCAGCTGCCACACCACATGGAGCAGCATGTGTGCTTTTTAAAAGAGATCCAGAGCACCTTCCCCCAGAAACCCGAAGCCAATATGCTTTGGGAAGTCTGCAGTAGGACTCAGATTTCACCAGCAGATAATATACAATTTAGATATTTTTGCAGACTTTTTTTCTATAATAATTTTCTTTACCACTTCTCCTTTCCTAAGTATTCTATTTAAAAATACTATTTCCAAAAAGGAAAAATATATAAAAGTTAATGCATAATGAGTGAGACCTTAAAATACATTCTCTTTTTTGCTTGGGGCCATTTTGAGAGGCGCTGGGGACTGCCTCTACTTGACAACAAAAATAGGAGAGAAAAATACAGAAATGGGTGATGGTGTATGTTTCATGAATGAGTCTTCCTTCCTTATATATTTGAAAGAATTTGCACTTTAATTCTTATTTCCTGTTTGTACGAGAGAGAGAAGAGAATGAAAAGGGGAAGTGAGGGAGGGGAAGAAAAGCTTGACCAAGAGTCATCCTAGGTCCCCAAGTCCACAGTCTTCCTCTGCTTAGGCATGCAAGTTCCTGTCCCCAATTTCGTGCATGTCTTGAAAATCTCATTTCAATGCCCAGCCCCAACTCAATATCGTAAATTTTATGATTCTTCCCTTTAGGCATATCTTTGCATAAGCTTCCTTGGTGGCTCAGACGGTAAAGCGTCTGCCTATAATGTGGGAGTCCTGGGTTCGATTCCTGGGTTGGGAAGATCCCCTGGAGAAGGAAATGGCAATCCACTCCAGCACTCCTGCCTGGAAAATCCCATGGACGGAGGACCCTGATAGGATACAGTCCATGGGGTCGCAAAGAGTCGGACACGACTGAGCGACTTCACTTTCTTCCTTTCTTTTTCTTTTGCATAATACAACTTCAAGGTTACTATTCAGGTCAGCATAAACAATTAGGGCTTCCCTGGTGGTTCAGCCGGTAAAAAATCTGCCTGTAATGCAGGAGACCTGGGTTCTATCCATGGGTTGGGAAGATCCTCTGGAGGAGGGCATGAAAGCCCACTCCAATATTCTTGCCTGGAGAATCCCATGGATAGAGTGGCCTGGCGGGCTACAGTCCATGGGGTCACAGAGAGTTGGACATGACTGAGTAACTAAGCACAGCATCATAGACAAATAGACAATGGAGCAATACTGTCAAAGAAGAAAGAAAGAAAGTGAAAAGTTGCTCAGCAATGTCCAACTCTTTGGGACCCCATGGACTATTCAGTCCACGAAATTCTCCAGGCCAGAATACTGGAATGAGTAGCCTTTCCCTTCTCCAGAGGATCTTCCCTACCCAGGAATCGAACTGGGGTCTCCTGCATTGCAGGCAGATTCTTTACCAACTGAGCTATCAGGGAAGCCCACAATACTGGCATAGTGATCCATAAATGTAGCACACTGCATATTTTGTGTAAATGATATTAAGCAATTCCTTTTCCCAACTTTGTAATGAAATTACATGTTTACATGAAATGTCTGATTTGTTTTAAATCATATGTATGAACTTGATAGATAAGACTTTGTCTCATCAAAACCAGGTTCAAGATAGGCAGTGGACTTTTATCAACCACCCTGCCAAAATCACTATCCAGGAGTTGTAATTTGGGAGTAAATTTCTAATGTCTATTTTTTTAAAAAGAAAGGACAATTTGAAGAATGGCATCATAAAGCAATACACATATCAAGATTCCTGATACTTCGTACAGACCAATTACCAGTGAAAAAAATCAAGTATATGAATATATTTGATTTGATATAGATAGCAGGTAGATATTTAATATATGGCAATGGCACCCCACTCCAGTACTCTTGCCTGGAAAATCCCACGGATGGAGAAGCCTGGTAGGTTGCAGTCCATGGGGTTGCTAAGAGTCGGACATGACTAAGCGACTTCACTTTCAGTTTTCACTTTCATGCATTGGAGAAGGAGATGGCAACCTACTCCAGTATTCTTGCCTGGAGAATCCCAGGGATGGGGGAGCCTGGTGGGCTGCTGTCTATGGGGTTGCATGGAGTCGGACACGACTGAAGCAACTTAGCAGCAGCAGCAGCATTCATTATTATACTTAATTATTTTTAAAACATGAATCTATAGATATGTGGAAAGTAAGATATATCAGGAGAGAAATAAATAGTCCTGAATGTGAAGCTGGGCAGCCAAATCTAATTCTGACTACCAAGGTTGGGACCATGTATGTGGCCCTTCAGACCCTCCACAGTAACACTTGCAGGATGGATGACTTCCAGTGGCTCACTTTCAATGGTTTCAGACTTGGAAGGTGATCTAAGCAAGTGAAAGACTGTAATATTGAAGGCAGCGTCAAAAATGGCAACTGATTCTTGAATCCCACGTCAGGGAAAGAGTAGGTGGTAGGGATGGGGAACTAGAGCATGTATGTCTGATTTAAAAGGGGCCAAAGCCACCCAGCTACAATTGCTTGTGTCACATGGGAATATGAGGCTCAATGTGGCATACCTAAGTTTAAAGAAATCCTATAAATGCAGATTTAAACATGAAATCATGACTTTCCCAAATTAATCGTCAGTTCAAGCTCTGCATTGTTCTGTTTTGTTAAACAAAAAAATGTGCACATCTGTGGTGCATATTTGATTCACAGGCTATCTGTACATGTTAATACCTTTAGTCCGGATTATATGAAGATGCACTAAAAGTCTGTGGATTCATGACACTGTGAATTTCAAAGGGCAAAAGGCTAAAAGGCTGGTTTGGCTTAGTCAGAAAAAACTCTGAGCTCTGGAACAGTGGACATGGCTTTGTGATCTGGATCAGCCATGTATAGACAGAGTCAGCCAGCCCTGCCACCGTCTGTGCTCAGCACTGCCTAGTCACTGCTCTCCCAAAATGACCTCCTCACCTTTCAAGAGAGCCCCTCAGAGCTAAAAAGTTCAGTTTATTTCTACAGCATACAAGATCAAATCCATGGCCAATGTCATAGATTAGATTAGACCATCACCCAGCCTGACTTTTGTCCTGCCTGGCTCTCACAAATGTTGGCAAGATAGAATAAGCCAAGTTCAAGTGAGAGTTGGTATTGGAGAAATAGGAATTGGCTCTTGGTTCAGTCTGTGATCCAAGACTGTGCTGTGAAGGGCAGCAAGGGCCAAAAAGCCAGAGGAGATGTGAAGTCGATATGCCAGAGACACAGGCGAGCTAGAGCCAAGGACTGGTGACTGGGAAAGCTGGTGTAATAACTGTGGCTGTGGCTGTAGGCCACAGGGTAAGCTGGCTTAGTTCTGCTGGATAACCTCTCTGCCCAAGAGCTGCTGTCATGGAGCCAAGAGATTTGTGTCCTGGCTCTTTCTCTAGAAATCTTAGTGGTATCTCTCTGCTCACAACAGTTAGAGGGTATCACCTCCACATCTACTGTCTAGCTTCTTAGTAACAAAAACTTGTCTGAGACATTTGAAATTGAGGTATTAATGAGATTGCATAGGGACATGCTAACCTATATTCCCTGAGTTGGTTACTCCAGTTCTGTCCTTGGATTATAGAAGACCACCAGATCTGTGGATAGTTTAGCTTAGGTCCTCAGATTTGCTTTTGCTGTGTTACATTTTAACAGCAAGCCTTCTGATTTTATTAAAAATAACTAGGTGGATAAGGGATATGATTATATCTCTGAAAAGTGCTTTTGAATATTATTTCCATGAGATCATTGAGAGTGCCTGCTGTAAAGCTTTAGAAAATATTTCTATTAAAGTTCAGTGAACTTGCCACTTCTTGGCCCATCTGTAAAGAAGCTCAAAGCCAAAGATTCACTGTGCAATAAAGCTAGGTTTCTCCTTGAGTCTGCATATTTATATTATACAATTTTTCTTGGTCTTATTTATTTTCTCAAGTGCCATCTGGAAAAGGGGAGGGAATAAATAAATCCAATGGACCAGCTTTAACAGATATTTCTTTTTTAAATGCAAAGAAATTAGGAACTACTAACTCTAAAGTTATTCAAAATGGAAACAAAACAAATTTAGCTACCGTCTATATATGTGTGCACAGGACTCCAAGTCGATAATTCAGGAGAAAATACCCTTCCTTTCCAAATCTTCAAATATAGTCATGTGTAGCTTTTATTGCATTGTTAATAGCAGTTACATTCACACTAATGGACCTTCTCAGAAATATTCTGATATTGTTACCATATCAGTTTCTTACATCCCTCTACAAAAATCCTGTGCCAAACTCCAGCTTCAATTATATTATCTTCTTAGCAATTGTAAGTTTATCTTCTTTTTAATCTTCACCTTAGTAGGAAAACTAAATTACCTGACCAGAATTTGACCTTATTTTTACACACTTTGGACAAAAACATGTATTTGTAGTATTCCCATCACAAGGAATGAAAAGATGCTTTTAATTAAAAGATGCTTACTCCTTGGAAGGAAAGTTATGACCAACCTATACAGCATATTAAAAAGCAGAGACATTACTTCCCCAACAAAGGTCCATCTAGTCAAGGCTATGGTTTTTCCAGTGGTCATGTATGGATGTGAGAGTTGGACTGTGAAGAAACCTGAGCACCGAAGAATTGATGTTTTTGAACTGTGGTGTTGGAGAAGACTCTTGAGAGTCCCTTGGACTGCAAGGAGATCCAATCAGTCCATCCTAAAGGAGATCAGTCCTGGGTGTTCATTGGAGGGACTGATACTGAAGCTGAAACTCCAAAACTTTGGCCACCTGATGCGAAGAGTTGACTCATTGGAAAAGACCCTGATGCTGGGAGGGATTGGGGGCAGGAGGAGAAGGCCACGACAGAGGATGAGATGGTTGGGTGGCATCACCGACTTGATGGACATGAGTTTGGGTAAACTCCAGGAGTTGGTGATGGACAAGCAGTCCTGGCATGCTGCGATTCATGGGGTCACAAAGAGTCAGACACAACTGAGTGACTGAACTGACCTGAACAACACAAGGAGGAAAAGAGGGGAAAGCAGTCTTCTTGGAAAGGTTGTAAACTTCTAATCAGTTCAGTTCAGTTCAGTCGCTCAGTCATGTCTGACTCTTTGCGACCCCATGAACTGCAGCATGCCAGGCTTCCCTGTCCATCACCAGCTCCCGGAATTCACACAAACTCATGTCCATCGAGTCAGTGATGCCATCCAGCCATCTCATCCTCTGTCATCCCTTTCTCCTCCTGCCCCCAATCCCTCCCAGCATCAGGGTCCTTTCCAATGAATCAACTCTTCGCATGAGGTGGCCAAAGCACTGGAGTTTCAGCTTTAGCATCAGTCCTTCCAAAGAACACTCAAGACTGCTCTCCTTTAGAATGAACTGGTTGGATCTCCTTGCAGTCCAAGGGACTCTCAAGAGCCTTCTCCAACACCACAGTTCATACCCTATGCTGTTCCAGAATCTAGGAATCAAAAAAGAACAAAAACTGTACTTTTTAAAAAATACTTGTTTATTTACATGACTGTGCAGGGTATTAGTTACAGGATGTGGGATCTAGTTCTCTGATCCAGGATTGAACCCAGGCTTTCTGCACTGGGAGCACGAAGTCTTAGCCACTGGACCACCAGGGAAGTCCTGAAAAACTGTTCTTAACATTGCCTGTCAACACTGTCCAAACCAGGGAAACTGAAAGTTTGATTCCTGAACTTGTGTTTCTTTATCTGCAAAATGAAAATAATAGTTCTTTCACTGAGTAGCTATGAATTTTAAATGACCTGTTGTACTTGAAGTTAACTAGAAAGTCATTATTCAAGGGTGAATTTCCATTTGTTCATTTTCAGGGGTGGAGCTGAGACTGGAGGGCATTGGTGGAATCCTCAACTGTGTCCTGATTTTGACTCACCCTAAGACCTTAGTCACTTAACTACCCTAGACTGTTGACTTCCTACTGGAAAACTAAACATCTTGCCTACCTTAGCAGATTGTTGATTATGCACATAAATTGAAATTACTTTCCAAATGGAAATAATTATTAAATCTCTGAAATATTCTTATTCAAGAAACTATAATTATTTTTATTTAAGTAATTCATTTGTATCCATTTCCAATGTATAAATAGCATGCTATATTGAAAGTAGACATAAAGACATTATCAATAAAAATTAAACATTTTTTAAAAGTGAAGATTGCTTTTACTGAAAGGGATTCTGGTTGAAACCTGCAAGTTGATGGTTATTGACCGAATCTGCTCTTTTTAGAGCAATTTACATATCTTATATTGCAATGATTTCTATAGAATATATAGACAAATACTATTGCTAAAATATTTAATAGTAACCTTATCTCTAGAGTTGCCACTGATGTGATAAAGGTCCAAAACTATAACATTCCCATATTTTTTTCAACTCTGTGACAAGTCTGCAAATTTTATGACACCAAGTTTTGTAAAGGTTAACAGTTGGTAACCACTAGCCATCAATCCATCATTCAATCACATGTCCATCTTCACCCCTAATTTTACTTATGCAAAAACATGTCATTCTCTACAAATCAGTATTACCATTATTTTTCATCTTCCTAATAAAAGACTGAAAATGTACAAAGAAACTTGGAGTATTGGAACACCTATATTGAGATTATCTTAACTATACTCAACTTTCCATAAACTCAGTGGCTTTCTGATGATTGTTTGACCTTGATCTATCTTTCGAAGTCTAAGAATTTGTCCCTAAATTCAGATCTCCTGCACAAATGTCAATAATTCAAGTTTGTGTTTATGTGTGTATACATATATATTAAATATTTTTAAATACTCTTTTAAACTCAAAATGTATTACACTTTTGTTTCCAAGTATTTATCTGCTAAAATGAAAATGGTGCTTTTGAAAACCACAGCAAGAGGGCAAGAAAGTATACAGTTAGAGTGATATTTATCAGGTTGAACCAAGGCCAGAATCTTGGTGTCCAGTCCCTTGATCTTATTATTTATCACACAGCAAGACCCAAAAAATAGGGGCATGTGAGGAAGAGAATAAAAAGCCCTCCTGCAAGGACAGACAAAACCAGCCATTGATTGAACTGTATCTGATTGTTCACTGTCCAGTGCACCTGTGCCGATTCCCACCCCTTGCAAAATCTCCTTGGTCCTGAAGTTGAACAGTGATCATCCTGCAAACAATATCCAAATTGAAATTGCAGGAAAGACAAAAGCTAAATTTATCCTGACACATTCTTCATTCCAAGCTCCCACTTTTCTGTGACGCACAATCATCATTTTCAATGAAAATGAAAAGCTATTTTCAATAATGAAGAATGGATTCCCCTTCCTACCACCAATATCAGGACAACTGCATCCCACAGAAGTGTCACTTATGGAACTGAGAACAGGAAGGCAGATGTCTCTGTGTCCTTTCATTTGTGCTAATTTTTCACAAAGCTGTAAAGGCAGGAAATAGGGTGTGGGGAGAAGGCTCCAGACCAACTGGGAACGATCTCACAGTGTCTCCTAAGAAACTATTTCATTTTCATTGCAAAAGAAAAAGGATTTTTGATTAATTATCTCTGATGATTCTGAAATTGTATCAGGTTTCTATCAAGCAAAAGGCAAAAAAAATTCTGGTTTGACAGAATCATATCCAAGTAGTCACAGCAAATCTTTGCCCTTCCTTTGGCTTAAGGGATTGTTTGGCAGCATTATAATCATCAAGATATAATCTTGCATTTAACCAAAGCAAACTAACAAAATCTTAAGTAGTCTATAAATATGTTTATAAAATCAGATTTGGAAAGTCATTGTATTAATATCTGAGCATGAGATGATGTCACCCAAGTCGGAAGCTCTGAGACCAGATAAGCAGATAAATAATAATTTTTGTTTTTAGTTTTAGATATAGATGATAGGATATCTTCATATAGCCTCACACGAGGAAAGTTGAAATTTGTGACTGGGTCATCATACAGTGTTTATAATAGAAGAATGTGACTTTGAGGTCAAATATACTTATGAAAATGGAAATATTGATGGGATATTCTGAAACTCAGTTTTTTCTCTAAAACATATCAGTATCTGTGAGGACTGATGGGAATATCAAATGAAATGATGAATATGTTAAGTATTAACAGGTATTAAGCAAATTATAGTTTTCACATTATTATGGTTATTATTGGTACTAGGATTTTAAGGATTTAGTTTAACTTTGGAATGCTTCTAGTACAGACCTCCTGCTACAATGACTTGAGAAAAATAACATCTTTGAGAAAAATAACATCAGGAATAAATCCAAATATGGTGAATAAGGAAGAAGTTTTAAAACTGCTGTGCATTGAAGACAGCTAGATTATTCCAATAGACGTAATAATTAAAGTACCAAAGCCTCTCATTTCTCCCTGAAAATACAGACTGAGGAGAGAAAGCAATAGTCAATGATGTATTTTAAAAAAAAAATCTCTACTCTTGGTTACCCCTTATTCAGTCTATTTCATGCAACCCTGCTAAAGGCGTAAAAGGTGGCCTGAAGGCTGGTGGTAAAATATGTTTCTGCTCCTCTGAGAAGCTGTTAACTTAACAAGCTGTGAACAGCCTCCCAAGTCCTGGGAGAACAACTATACACTTCTGATTGTGTTCTACACATGGGCCAGTGAGAGGACAGGCACCCAGAGACTGAGAGTGGTAATGAGCCCAAAGGAAAAAAGAGGCCCATCCTGCCCGTCCTAGGAAACCTTCCTGTACCAGCCCTTGCTCTCATTTCATGAATCTCATAAAAGAAAGCTCCTTGCATTTCACTTGATTCAATTTTTAGGAAACTTAGAGTGTAATGGAGGGGGGCTTTGTTATGTTATTACTTAACATTTTGCATATGAGGAGTCTTAGACACAGAGAGGTTAAATGCCCTGCATAGGTACACACCCGGACTGCTGATGGTTTGGGGCTTGAGCCCATGTACACTGACTGCAGAGCCTGAATTCCTCTTTTTTTGAATTTTAATTGAATTGCAGTTGATTTACAGTAAAGCATCTGCCTGCAATGCGGGAGACCCGGGTTCCATCCGTGGGTCAGGAAGATCCTCTGGAGAAAGAAATGGCAACCCACTCCAGTATTCTTGCCTGGAAAATTTCATGGATGGAGCCTGGTAGGCTACAGTTCATGGGGTCACAAAGAGTCGGACACAATTGAGCGACTTCACTTCCTTTAGTTCAGTTCAGTTCAGTCGCTCAGTCCTGTCCGACTCTTTGCAATCCCATGAATCACAGCACGCCAGGCCTCCCTGTCCATCACCATCTCCCAGAGTTCACTCAGACTCACATCCACTGAATCCATGATGCCATCTAGCCATCTCATCCTCGGTCGTCCCCTTCTCCTCCTGCCCCCAATCCCTCCCAGCATCAAAGTCTTTTCCAGTGAGTCAACTCTTCGCATGAGGTGGCCAAAGTACTGGAGTTTCAGCTTTAGCATCATTCCTTCCAAAGAAATCCCAGGGTTGATCTCCTTCAGAATGGACTGGTTGGATCTCTCTGCAGTCCAAGAGGCTCTCAAGAGTCTTCTCCAACACCACAGTTCATGTTATATTAGTTTCAAGGGTTTAGCAAAGTGATTGAGTTATTTAATATATGTGATTTTTCAGATTCTTTTTCCTTATAGGTTATTACAAAATATTTGAGCATAGCTCAGAAGCCCCAGCAAGAGCAGCGGCTGTGCCACATTGGAGCGGCTATGAGGAGATACCCCATGTCCTGGGACAAAGAGCCTCCGTAAGATGGTAGGAGGGACGAATTTGCATTTAGAATCAAACTGCATCCCTGCCAGAGACTCTCAGAGAGCTCAAACAAACCTTGTGCACACCAGGACCCAGAGACCCCACAGAGACTGAGACAGAACTGTGTTTGAGCATCTCCTGTGGAGGTATGGGTCAGCAGTGGACTGCCACAGGGCAGGGGCTCTGGGTGCAGCAGGCGGGTATGGCATAAGCCCTCTTGGAAGAGGTCGCCATTAACCCCACCATTGAGCTGCCAGAACTTACAGAGGACTGGGGAATAGACTCTTGGTAGGCGCAAACAGAACCTTGTGTGCACCAGGACCCAGGAGAAAGGAGCAGTGGCCCCACAAGTGATTGACTGAGACTTGCCTGGGAGTGTCCAGGAGTCTCCAGTGGGGGCGTGGGTCGGTGGTGGCCTGCTGCAGTGTTGGGGCACTGAGTGTAGCAGTACATGCGTGGGATCTTTTGAAGGAGGTCACCTCCACCATAGTTTGGCCCCAGGTAAATAATGGACTGAACACAGTTCCATCCTTCAACAGAAAATTGGATTAAAGATTTACTGAGCATGGCCCCATCCATCAGAACAAGACCCAGTTTCCCCCTCAGGAAGTCTCCCCTATCAGGAAGCTTCCATAAACCTCTTATCCTTATCCATCAGAGGGCAGGCAGACTGAAAACCACAGTCACAGAAAACTAAGCAATCTGATCACATGGACCACAGCCTTGTCTAACTCAATGAAACTATGGGCCATACTGTGTAGGGCCACCCAAGATGGATGGGTCATGGTGGAGAGTTCTAACAAAATGTGGTCCACTGGGGAAAGGAATGGCAAACCATTTCAGTATTCCTGCCTTGAGAACCTCATGAACAGTATGAAAAGGCAAGAAGATAGGACACTGAAAGATGAACTCCCCAGGTTGGAGGGTGCCCAATATGCTACTGGAGATCAGTGGAGAAATAACTCCAGAAAGAATGAAGAGACGGAGCCAAAGCAAAAACAACACCCAGTTGTGGATGTGAATGATGCTGTAAAGAGCAATATCGCATAAGACCCTGGAACGTTAGGTCCATGAGTCAAGGCAAATTGAAGTGGTCAAACAGGTGATGCCAAGAGTGAACGTTGACATTTTAGGAATCAGTGAACTGAAACGGACTGGAATGGGGGACTTTAACTCACTGCACATGGAACAAAGACTGGTTCCAAATAGGAAAAGGAGTACGTCAAGGCTGTATATTGTCACCCTGCTTATTTGACTTCTATGCAGAGTACATCATGAGAAACGCTGGACTGGAAGAAACACAAGCTGGAATCAAGATTGCCGGGAGAAATATCAATAACCTCAGATATGCAGATGACACCACCCTTATGCCAGAAAGTGAAGAGGAACTAAAAAGCCTCTTGATGAAAGTGAAAGAGGAGAGTGAAAAAGTTGGCTTAAAGCTCAACATTCAGAAAATGAAGATCATGGCATCCAGTCCCATCACTTCATGGGAAATAGATGGGGAAACAGTGGAAACAGTGTCAGACTTTATTTTTCTGGGCTCCAAAATCACTGCAGATGGTGACTGCAGCCATGAAATAAAAAGACGCTTACTCCTTGGAAGAAAAGTTATGACCAACCTAGATAGCATATTAAAAAGCAGAGACATTACTTTGCCAACAAAGGTCCATCTAGTCAAAGCTATGGTTTTTCCAATAGTCATAAAGAAAGTTGAGCACCGAAGAATTGATGCTTTTGAACTGTGGTGTTGGAGAAGACTCTTGAGGGTCCATTGGACTGCAAGGAGATCCAACCAGTCCATCCTGAAGGAAAATCAGTCCTGAATATTCATTGGAAGGACTGTTGAAGCTGAAACTCCAATATTTTGGCCACCTGATGTGAAGAACTGACTCACTTGAAAAGACCCTGATGCTGGGAAAGATTGAAGATGGGAGGAGAAGGGGAGGGCAGAGGATGAGATGGTTGGATGGCATCACTGACTCAATGGACATGACTTTGAGTAAACTCCGGGAGTTGGTGATGGACACAGAAGCCTGGCGTGCTGCAGTCCATGGGGTCGAAAAGAATCAGACACAACTGAATGACTGAACTGAACTGAACTAACTTGCGCTATACAGTAAATCCTGGCTGGTTATATATTATATATATAGTAGTGTGTACATGTTGGAGAAGGCAATGGCAACCTACTCCAGTACTCTTGCCTGGAAAATCCCATGGACGGAGGAGCCTGGTAGGCTACAGTCCGAGGGGTCGCGAAGAGTCGGACACGATGGAGCGACTTCACTTTCACTTTTCACTTTCCTGCATTGGAAAAGGAAATGGCAGCCCAATCCCTTGCCTGGAGAATCCCAAGGACAGCAGAGCCTGTTTGGCTGCCATCTATGGGGTCGCACAGAGTCGGACACAACTGAAGCGACTTAGCAGCAGCAGCAGCAGTGTGTATATGTTAATCCTGAATGTATTAGTTGCTCAGTCATGTTCGACTCTTCGTGATGCCAGGGACTGTATCCTACCAGTTTCCTCTGTCCATGGAATTTTCCAGCCGAGAATATTGGAGTGCGTTGCCATTCCCTTCCCGAGAGGATCTTCCCAACCTAGAGACTGAACCCAAATCTCCTGCATTACAGGTGGATTCTTTCGTCTGAGCCATCAGGGAAGCCCCATTAATCCCAAACTCCTAATTTCTCCCTCCTCTCCTTTTCTTTTTGGTAACCATAATTTTGTTTCCTATCTGTGGATCTATTTCTTCTTTGTATATAAGTTCATTTGTATCATTTTATTTTTTTCAGATTCCGCATAGAAGTCTGGCTTTGTCTTTGTCTGGCTTACTTCACTTAGTAAGATAATCTGTAAATCCATGCATGTTGCTGCAAATGGCATTATTTTATTCTTGTTATGGCTAATATTCTATTGTGTATATGTACCACACCTTATTTCACCCGTTCTGTGTCGGTGGGCACTTAGGCTGCTTTTCACATCCTGGCTGTTGTAAATAATGCTGCGGTGAGCACTGTGGTGCATGTATCTTTTCAAATTATGGTCTCTGGATAGACGCCCAGGAGTGGGCTTGCAGGGTCATGCAATAGCTCTATTTTCAGGTTTTAAAGAAACTTCCGTACTGTTCTCCCTGTATCAATTTACATCCCCATATACAGTGTAGGAGGAGTACTTTTTCTCTACACCCTCCCCAAGGCTGCTATTCGTGAACTTCTTGATGGTGGCCACTGTGACTGTTGTGAGGTAGTGTTGATTCGCATTTCTCTAGTAATTAGCAGTGTTGAGCATCTTTTCATGGGCCTTTTGCCCATCTTTGGAGAAATGTCTATTTTGACCTTCTGCTCATTTTTTGATTGAGTGGTTGGGTTTTTTTTAATATTAAGCTGTATAAGCTGTTTGTAGTATTTAGATATTAATTCCTTGTCTATCACATCATCCATAAATATTTTCTTCCATTATATAGGTTGTCTTTTTGTTTTGTTTACAGTTTCCTTTCCTGTGTGAAAGCTTTTAAGTTTAATTAGGTCCAGCATGTTAATTTTTGTTTTTATTTCCATTAGTCTAGGTGGTTGTTGCTGTTGTTTAGTCACTAACTCATATCTGATTTTTTTGGACCCCAGGGACTGTAGCCCTCCAGGCCCCTCTGTCCATGGGATTTTCCAGGCAAGAATACTGAAGTGAGTTGCCATTTCTTTCTCCGGGGGATCTTCCTGACCCAGAGGTCAAACTCGCATCTGCTGCATTGGCAGGCTGATTCTTTATCACTGAACCCCCAGGGTAGCCCCATTAGTCTAGGAGATGGATCCAAAAAGATATTGCTGTGATACACATCAGAGTGTTCGGCCTATATTTTCTTCTAGGAGTTTTATAGTACTCCTCAGTATTACATTAGGTCTTTAATCCATTTTGAGTTCATTTCTTTTCATGGTGTGAGAAAATCTTTCAATTTTGTTCTTTTATATGTGGCTATCCAGTTTTCTTAGTACCACTTATTAAAGAGACTGTCTTTCTCCATTGTATATTCTTCACTTCTTTGTCATAGATTGACCATAAGTATGTGGGTTTATTTCTGCCACCTGAATTCTTAACCTCAGCCACTTGCCTTCTTTGGACAAGGCAGTTTTAAGCGCGTGTTGAATCTGAGAGGCAGAAATACAAAAAATAGTGAGTCTAAAAATGGTTGCATTTACAGTGTTTTATATGAATTGAGTAGGAAATGAATGCATGGTACAGAAGGTGAACAGGAACACCCATATTATAGCATGGTCTCCAACCCTAAGACCACAGATCTATACTACAAATCACAAAAATCAGATCAAGCCACCAGGCCATTAATAGATAATAGAATCAACTTCAAAGTAGGAATCTGTGGAGCTACGCACACACACACCCCTCAGTAAAACAAAACACCAAATTACAAACTTCTTGAGGCCAAAGATACCAGTCCAATATACTTTTGTCTCCATGACTGAGAGCTTAAGAAGTAATTTTAAGTGAATTGAAAGTCTGTAGATAGCTTTGAAGAAAAGATTGATTGACAATACAATTTACATAATATCTTATTTTGTATTTGCTATGGACTGGAAGTTTGTGTCCCCACTTCCCCCAGAATTCATATGTTGAAACCTAATCCTCAGTGTGATGGTATTTGAAGATGGCAATTTTGAAAGGTAATTCGGTCATAAAGGCGGAGCTCTTATGTAAGGATTAGTGCCCTTATAAAAGACTCCAGAGAGTACTCTCATCCTCTCCCATCATGAACCAGGAAGCAGGTACCAGACACCACATCTGCTTATGCCTTGATCTTGGACTTCCTAGTAACCAGAACTGTGAGAAATACATTTCTATTGTTTATAAAACACCCAGTCTATTACATTTTGTTATAGCAGACCAAGCAAACTAAGATAGCATTTGATAATTTTATGATTTGGTAGAAAATTTCCCACAATTTGTCCTAGTTTTCTTTAATATTATTTCATGCTCTCATTAAAATAGAAAGAACTGGCAGGAGTCTCCTGAGGGTAACTCTTTTGCAATTTAAATTATTCTTATTAAACAAACCTAGAGAAGAAAGTCAGTTTTATTATTTTTCAGAAATAACTGAATCACAGTATTTAATCGATGACTCATTTTGTCAAATAAATACAAAAAAAAGTATTGAGTTACTCAATAGAATACAATATCAATTTGTATGACAACATTATTTAAGATTTTAGAATGATACCATGCCAAATTAAGGAAGCATCTCTCAGATCTTTTCTCATCAGATAGAGAATGACAATGATGAGGAGAAGGAATTAATATTGTTTTGGAGTTATAAATGGCTTCCTTTCAAAATGCAATTCTTTGACAAGAACCATGATACAGATGATAAAATTCAAGACTCAGGTCAAAACGACAGGCTATTGTAAACCAGCTGTCAACTGAATGTCTACAGAAACAGGAATTACCCACCACAGTATCCATTGGCTAGTTGAAAAGGTTAGCATCCTTTTCAACAAACTAGTGAACTATCCACCAGAGGGGGGAAAAAAAAAACCAAAACAGAATTTACTGATAAAATTAATCTCAGCTCAGAAAAGGATTTAATGCTGTGTATTAGGAGGAAACGGTATTCATGATTTTAAAATATTTAGCTAACAGATTGTTTAGCTCCAATCACAGATCTGTATCTGCTGTTTAGCTCATGGAACTAAAAATATTCACTTATTTGGCACATTCTTCTGGTGAAATTATTGGCAGAAATTTTAAATTAGGTAGAATTCTTATGTTTCAGAATGCAAAGGTGTTTTTTCCCCTTGGTTTTATTGTGGGTTTTGTTGTTGTTATATTTGTTCTTTGCATCTTCATTACAAGAAGTTTATAAGGATGTAGGTAAAAGGAAAAGTGTAAGTAACTATTGAGAACAGAGAAAGACTAATAACTGTCAGGTTAATGAGTCATTAGATGAACTTGTATACAATGTTTTTTCATTTTAAGGAGCAAGTGTAAGCCAAGAGCTCTCTCACTCTTTACACTATTTTATTAGCTTTTTAACTACTTGACCTCATATGAAATCAGAAAATGAAAATTATAAAAAGGCATGACTTTTTTCAGTGACTTTCTTGTCTCTGTAACAAATGGTAGCCCACACATAAATGATCTGTAAACTAGTTTCCAAGCCTGCCTTTTTGAGAGAAAAAACTAGATGAGGCCATCTAGTTCACAATAACAAGCCGCAAATGACTAGTACCCTCATGGTGAAGGATAAAAACAGAACATTGGCATAGGGGTCTTTCTAAGCAGAATTTCTTCAGTGCTGGTGACTTCCCTAGGGGTCCAGTGGTTAAGAATCCATGTTTCCAATGCAGGGGATGTGAGTTTAGCCTGGTAGGGAACTAAGATCCCCTCCTTGCCAAATAAAGAGTTTCTTCATTGCTGAATTTCAGACTAATGACTCCTCTGAGAATGTTTGGGTGCCTCAGTTGCCTATGGATTATCTCTAGCAAACTTGGAAGATGGATTTGATATTGTGTTGCTGCCTAAACAACCCAATCTGTACTTCAGTTTCCGCACTGAGTTGTCTTCTCCTTCTCCCTGTATACAGGCTGCCACTGGTTAACATAGTCCTCATATTACATAATTGTTAAGACACACTAAATTTATTATTCCCACAGCTCTAAGGTATTCCTTTTACCATAACCACCCTCCTTTAAAAACAGCAGCTGTCCCTCTGCTCTTAGCCCCTCCTTGAAAATCCTTTGACCCTACCACGGAAACTTCCCTGGTGGCTCAGATTGTAAACAATCTCCCTGCAATGTGGGAGACCCGGGTTCTATCCCTGGGTTGGGAAGTTCCCCTGGAGAAGAAAATGTCAACTCACTCCAGTATTCTTGCCTGGAAAATCCCATGGACAGAGGAGCCTGGCGGGGTAGAGTCCATGGAGTTGCAAAGAGTCAGACACTACTGAAGCAAATTAGCACACGTGCACCATGGCAACTATTATGGAAAAGTTAGGCTCTCTTAGAAAACATGTTTATTTAGACTGAGAAAAAGAGAAGACACTGTGGAAAATAGAACTAGTATTAGGAAGCTGACCTGATCATGGTTAAACTGGTTTTCACACTATAGAATTTCTCAGAGCCTTTAACAATTAGGATGCAAAGGAGCCTCAGGGAAGGGTCTGTTATTAATAAGTTGTTACATGCTTACCTGATAGTTCCCTGTCAGGAGTTATATAATGACATATATACCTTACACATTCCATTGTTGAAGATGAACACTTCACCTCTTCCCTCCACTGACGTTTTATTTAGGACACAAGTATCCTCTTCTTAAACTCAAATACTTTGGAAGGGTAAGGAGATTAGTAAAATTTTATATTTTTGTGTGGTTTAGTTTGAGAAGGATGCTTTTCCCCTAACATCTAATTATGCTCCGTTACAATGTTGATTGGACTTCCCTATGCTCAAGTGGTAAAGAATCGCCTACAATGCTGGGATGCAGCAGATGAGAGTTTGATCCCTGGGTCAGGAAGATCCCCTGGAAGAGGAAATAGCAACCCATTCCAATATGCTTGCCTGAAAAATCCCATGGCCAGAGGAGGCTGGCGGGCTATAGTCCGTGGGATCACAGAGTCAGACACGAGGAAGCACATGATGGTTGATGGATGAAGGTTAATTCAGAAGGAAAGGAGAAATAATGCTTTCAAAGCAGGTGCAATTGAATGGGTACATTTCTGGGTGTAAGAAGTAGCAAGGGGGACTGGATAACTGAGAATGGGAGGAGAACTATATACGTGGTTTTACTTACATTAGGTTGGATTAGATTGCACTGGAGTTTGTGGAAGAAGTATTACTAGAGTCAGTATAAAACCTAATGATGTCTGTTTCATAGCTAGGGATGCTTTCCACAAATACATCCATCTTTCTCTTCTCCCATACAACAAACTTTCCTCCTCTCAAAATTTTAGCTAGTTAAATTGTGGGGCCCCAGAATTCAAAGTTTAACTATATTTGGGTTAAATATGAAAAAGGTGGCTAACTGAGGCCCTACCATTCATTTGTTGGAACCGTTAGTTGTTTAAGCATTTTTTTTTTTTTTAACATGGACCACTTTTAAAGTCTTTATTGAATTATAATATTGATTCTGTTTTATGTTTCGGTTTTTTAGCCACGAGTCATGTTGGGATCTTAGCTCTCTGACCAAGGGTCAGGTCTGTACCCTCTGCCTTGGAAGGTGAAGTCTTAACCACTGGATTGCCAGGGGAGTCCTGGAACTGTTTTTATAACAAAAATTTTTCCAAATTTCAAAATATGATCTTATTGGTGTACTTCTTAAGTATAACCTATTGTAATATGTAGTCTGTTTAAAGGTTTTTTCCCACTCAGTATGCTATTTTTCCTAAACTAGATTAACAAACCCATCCTTCTAAGTGTGGGGATGTAATTACTAGTCATAGAAATATATGTATTTTGGAGGTTTATATTATCACTTTTATTTGGAGAGCTCAAGTTATTGCCAAAGTTCAAATGATATACAGCTCCAGGAATATTTAGCATCTTGACTAAAGAGAGACAAGATTATATAACGATGCTCTGGCTTAAGCAAAAACAAACCAAACTAAGAACTTCATCATAGGCAGTTGTAGTCTTGATAATCAGAACTGTCTGTCTTAAAGAGCAGCCCCATCTCCCAAAAGAACAAAATGCATGTTTCTTGATAGAAAGATTGTGTTAACTATATTTTCTGTATTCTTGATTCTCTGGCATCTAGGGCCTTGCTAACCAGGGAAAGACTGCCCTTCCCAGGGCCATTTAATTACTTTCAAAAGCAAATGAACCTCCTATAAGCACAACTTACATATACAAACCAACCAATCCCACCTCCCCACCCCACCCCCGACATACACACCTCCTCTGCCAGGCTTTTACATTGCAGATCAATATTTCCTCTGTCTTAATCATCTCAGGGCCAGGTATCAGACAATTCAAAAGAGTCCCTACACCCAGGGATGATGAAATTATTCCAAATAGCCAATCTTATGCCTTCTTACCCTGCCTTGCTCATTTTTCCCCTTGGAGACCACAGTAAAGGCTCTTGCCCAGGCTTTCCACTTGCTTCCTCAGCCTCCTGCTCAACCCTGGTGCTTCTTCATGTGGCCTTGTGTGCTGTGCTGTGCTCTCTCTTTAGAGAAACTGCAACAAATGATCTTTTCAGTGCCAATCATCTCCTGAACTGTTGGTCTCACCATACCTGATTAATCATGAAAATCTACACTTGAAAACAGAAACTTTACATCCATGTGTTGTTTAATTTCCAATTTAGAATTTCTACAGATAATAAAAAGCTAAGTCTGCATCCATAGACGATGGTCAAATTAGCCCCTTTGTGATGTTTTAACAAGAGATTAGAAGGTATGAAAATTTGGATCTTCTACCAGTTCAGCTCTCCCTGTCTGAGGTGTGAGCTTCAGCGTCCTTATTTGTTTTTTATTTGTTTGCTTTTTATTTATTTGACTGTTCCAGGTCTTAGTTGCAATGTGTGGGATCTTAGTTGTAGCAAGCAAGATCTAGTTCCCTGACCAGGGATCAAACTTGTGCCAACAGGAAGAAGTTCAACAACTACCACAACAAGCACAATAATTGAGTGAATCAGAGTACAATGAGCTTCATTTTAGGTGGAAATAGATGGTCATGAAAACAAGATTAAGAAAACTGGCATTTTAACTATAAGTGTGAATAAGAAAATGCTACATTGAGACAATCCAAACCTTTCCTACTACTAAATAAATTGGCTCTTTGTAAAAAGCTAAGAGTAAATCACTAGAGATATTCTCAATAATTAGGAGAAGTCAAATGAAAACTTTCTAGAAATTTTTAAGTCAAGTTGCTTTAGGTTTGTTTTACCCTTTTTTCTTTTTTCAAAATGATTGGTTATTGGTTTGAAGGATTATTTCAGAAACCAATTTAAAATTTTTTCTATCTACTAAAAAGCAACAATGGACATTTTTAATTTTATACAAAAATGAAAAAAATATATTAATCTGCAGCCACGCCAAAAAGGCAAACAAAAAGAGCAGCTTTTAATTAAATCTAAGGGCTAGAAGTCTTGGTACATTTTTTTCATTTCCCTCTTCAATCCTCTCCCAGCCAGTAGCTGAATGTTGCATTGTAACTGCTCCTCATCTGATTTACATTTTTCTCTCTTCAGAAAGAAGAATATTAAAGTCACAATAGTATACATTTTAGAAGAAAATTTTAATTACTAATTCGTAAGAAGTAATATTCATGCACAATGTTACATGATCTAAATTAAAACACTAAGGTGAATTTGCTCTGGGGGATGTTAATACCACATAATATAGGTAAAGGGACATGTGGATGTTTTCCAGATCCTGTTAAAGACAATTCTGAGCTTCAACAGGTGAATATATTTCAGCATCTGGTTTAGGGGGCCCTCTGTGATTTTTATTTGGGGGAAAACCTAGACATGAGATCTAAGTAATTTAATTCACTGTTCCTAATCCTTGACACCAAAAATTTGGAGGGTACTTCAAAACTCTCTTTCCTGGAAAGACTCTTTTCCTAGTTTATTATCTGGAATACAGAAAAACTAGTTAAAAGAGAGTAGAAAATTAATTGGTTAAAATTGAGTCTGGAAACTTCCCTGGTGGTCCATTGGATAAGAATTCCCCTTCCAATGGAGGGGGTGCACTTTCAATTCCTGGTCAGGGAGCTAAGGATCCCACATGCCTCGGAGCCAAAAAAACCCAGAACATGAAACAGAAGCAATATTGTAACAAACCCAATAAAGACTTTAAAAATGGTCCACATCAAGAAAAGAAATTCATAACCAACCAGGACCTATTGTATAGCAAAGGAAACTCTGCTCAGTGTTATGTGGCAGCCTGGATGGAAGGGGAGTTTAGAGAAGAATGAATACATGTATAAGTATGGCTGAACTACAACTATCCACCTAAAACTATCACTGCATTGTTAATCAGCTATACTCGAATACAAAATAAGAAGTTTAATTTTAAAAAGTGCATGTGTCAGACAATGAAAACAAATCTTATAAAACCCCCGAGTCTGGTTTATATCATGACTCCCTTGGTGTAATTGCTTTGATATCTGTGTCTTCTAGTCACTAGATTCCATCCAGCAATTTTAACAAGAAAGGCAGTTATGGAAACAAGGAGAGATCAATGGCCAGTGCAGCTTTATCAGTACACCATGAAAATTAGAAGTTCCCTGATGAGTATTTTTGAGAAGTGCAACTCAAGTGACTTGAACAGAATCAACTTACACAGAAATTCTTTAAGGATGCCACAATTGTTTCCATATAAGCATACTAGAAAATTAAGAATTTTATTCAAACCACTTAAATGAAAGAAATGACCTCCCTAATTGTAATAGCGATATGATAATTTTCTGTTGTCAGATAGTAGAAATGCACTGTTCTTTACTACTCCCTAACCCACCTAATGCCTTATACAGAACAAATTTTCAGTAAATATTTTAAATTGATATGTTTATTACTCTAATGCAGTTGAGGAAAATCTGTGTATACCACAGACTAAACAAAAAATATCATATGATTTTTCAGTACATGCTGTAAAATCCCTTGAAAAATATACATTCCTTATTTTCTTTACATGGTAAATTGGAGCTAGGATGATTGTCCTGTAATATTTAAAATATGCCTTGAAGCAAAAATTGTCATCCTATCCAATGGAAAATTTTCTGGAAATATTTCTTCTTTAATCAACATTTCCTTAAACAGAACTGGTTTGGGATTATAAAATAAATATGGAACATATTTTTGGTAATAGGATTATTAATAATTACCTACTACAGTAATACTCAAAGGAATTGTAAATTGGTACATCCCTTTTGGAGTCCATGTATGTTTTAGGAGATTTGTGCTTTTTAAACCAGAAATTCCACTTTGAGGAATTACTCCTGAGGAAATAATGCAATGTGTGGGAAAGGCTGTATAATGAGGATGTTCACTGCAATATTATTTATAATTATGAGAAGTAAAAATACAATAAATGCTCAAAAACAGGAGAATGAGTGTGTCAGTTCTGAGTGAAAGATTAAGTTAATTGCAGCATAGTCACCCAATGGAAGATAAAGATAGAAAATGCACAAAATGACTGAAGGAAATAAATATCATGTCTTTATTATTGTCCACATGAAAATGTAAAAAGCTTAGAAGGGATTATACAAAAATTGTATTTGTTATAATGATAGGGTTGTAGGAATAGTTTTTTTCTCTAATTTCAGCTTTGTGGAATTGCTGTTTTACTTTGTAAATTAGGAGCTGAAAATAAGGTGCAGGGTAAATTAATAAATGACTACTTAGATGATTTTTTTAATTTAAAAAATATCGCATGCCTTTCTACACTAAGATTTAGTCTTGGTAGCTGAAGCTAGAGCATTTACCAACTACTGGCAAATCACCAACTGTTGAAAAAATTCTAATTGCTTCCAGTGTAGCACCACTGAAGTCTGGCTGAGTGTCTTTCAAGTACCCTACTGAATTTCTCAGCTTTTCCCATTGCACTTCATTCTGCAAGATTGGTCAGGGCTCTTGGTCAATAGAGAGACACACAGATCCTCCTCTGCGGCCTTTGTCTGATATCTTTGAATCTCAGCCAGAAGGGAATGGTCACTATAATTGTGAATCACCTTCTAAGCTTCTGATGAAAAGTCAGTCTGAAATACTGCCATTGTAAACCATATCATGGAGCTGTTAGGGATACTTAAATCATGCCACACCAAAGCAAGGAAAGAGTGCAGAAGAGGGGAGCTATAATGTAAAGTTTCAAATAATATCAGGATCATGTTAAGAGGTGATTTGTGGTTTTTGCTTCAGAGCAGCTTCAGCTGAGCCCAGGACCTGGAAACTGAGGATCAAGTGGCAGGTTCACAGGCAGGATGCCCCAGCCATGGCAAGCATGAAGGAAGATGGAAAAGCAAACAGGACCCTCAGACCCATTCCTGGGGTACTCTGCAGACCCCAGGGTGCTGAGCATATATTAGAAATGGTCCCCAAGAGCTGACACCTGCGGACAAGATGAAGATAAGACCTCTGCAGAGTGTGGACAGCTCCACAGTCAACATTTATTCTGAAGAAGACTGGGGAGTCCATGAAAACCTGGGGTGATTTATCTACTGTCTTAATCTTATTCCTTCCTTCAAGGTTCAGCTATTACTTTAGCTTTGTGATTTTGGAAAAAGTTATTTGGTCTTTCTGGGACTCAATTACCTCACCTTCTAACACAGGTCTGATGCTGGAAAATTTCTAAGATCATGTCCAGCTCCAAAATTTTGAGTCTCTAATTCAAAATTTTCACAAACAATTCCAGGTCACACTATTGCTGCCTCCTCTTAAATGCTCAGAGCACTTACTATCATCAGCTTGCAACTTATCATGAGGCTGATTTTCTCTAACATCTGAATGTTTTCCCTTGTCTTTTCTTCCATTGATCAGAAACTTATCCTTGGGGTCATGTGATCTCTTTGTCTAGAGGATGTAATAGTGCTTGGTGAGTGAATGCACACTTGAGAAATGAATAAATGAATTATACCATTCTCTTACATCCCCACATGCACTAAATATTATACTTAAAGATCAAGGAAAGGGAAAATTACATCTAAAAAGTTTGCTCCATCTTTGGCTGATTGGGAAATGTCACTGGGTTCCCCTGAAAGCAGATTCTGAGACAAAGATGAAGAAAGCATGTTAGTACGTGCTATTAGAACTAATACCCTTGGATGGAAGGAAGAAAGTTGGATGAGAAGAGGGAAAAAGAAGATGGGCTCTTACAGTCACAAGATTCAGCCAAATTCAGGGCTAAGACCTAGAACTGGGGTGATGCCTTAAAGGTTCTCCTGAGTGGGGATGAGGAGTTCAGGCATTTGTACCCTCCTGCTCAAAGTCCTATACAGACCTGTCACTATTACACCAAGGGGATGTAACCTTGGGTGAGGCTCTCCAAGGGCGACTTCCAGCTAGGGAAGAGAGCTGAGGGTCAGCTGCTGATGGAAGTAGCAACTTAGTGAGTACTGCGGGGCAGGGTGGAACTTCCCAGATGGTGCTAGTGGTTAAAAACAAAACAAAACAAAACAAAACTCGCTCCCTGGGTTGGGAAGATCTCTTGGAGGAGGGCATGGCAACCCACTCCAGTATTCTTGCCTGGAGAATCCCATGGACAGAGGAGCCTGGAGGGCTACAGTCCCTAGGGTTGCAAAGAGTTAGATAGGACTGAAGCGACTTGGCATAGACACACACTCACACACGGGGCAGGGTATACGTGGGCAGAGTGGCATCTTGTGTACAAGAGTTAGCCCATTCTGTGCCACCCAACGTTTTTTGTGGGTTGAATTTTATTGTTTCCTATGCCTTCACACAACCTAACTCCTGTAATCCAGAGAATAATCCCGTGAGATGTGAATTATTATCACCCCTAAATATAAGCTGACAGGTGACTTTTACAAGTATATGGAAGGTGTCCCAGAGGGGCTCCCAGAATTTATGAAAGGAATTTGAAAGTCCAAGGATGTGGAACATAATTATGTCCTGGGCAAGCTAAAGGTAACTCGTCAGTAATTACTATTATTGTGATCATTATTGCCCTCAGCCTGTTGTGACTTGGGAAAACTAGATTACAATAATGTGCTCTTTTTAAAAAAAAAAATTAGCCTCCTCTGTCGTATAGCAAACTCCCACTGGTTATCTGTTTTACATATGATAATAATATGTTTCAATGCTATTCTCTCAAAGTCATGCCACCTTCTCCTTCTCCCACTGAATCCAATGGATGACACAGAGCATCCAAAGACAGTGCAGTGTGACAACCTGGAGGGATAGGGTGGGGAAGGCTCAGGATGGAGGGGACACATGTGCCTATGGCTAATTAATATTGATGTATGGCAAAGCAATCATGGTAATTATCCTCCAATTAAAATATATAAATTCAAAAAATAGTCTCCTCACTTTTCTCCTCACATTTTAAATTATGATTATTTAAAGTCCAGGACTTTTACATATGAGTTGGTATGAAGTTCTGTGTTTATGAAAATCATATTTTTTCTATAATCTACCAGCAGACTGTGTGTGTATGAGTGTGTATGTATCCTTTGTTATGAACCAGAAGTTTGTGTGCCCACCAGAAATTCACATGTTGTAGCCCTAAATCCCAATGTAATGATAGGTGGGGCCACTGGAAGATAATGAGTTTTAGATGAGGTCACAAGGGTGACGCCCTCATGATGGAATTAGTGCCTTTAAAAAGCTATTTCTTAGCCATATCAGAATGCAGCAAGAAGGCAGATGACTGCAAGCCAGGAAGACAACCCACACCTGGAACCAAATCTACTAGCACCTTGATCTTGAATTTCACAACTTCCAGAACCATAAGAACTAAGCCACCCAATCTATATTATTTTGTTAGAAAAGCCTGAGCAGCCTAACACTGCCTTTAAAATTTATCATCTTAGTTTTGGTCTACGTTTTCATCTGATGAGATTATTTTATTCTTGATTCTTATCTCTAGAAGATTATTCACTGTTCCTAGCTGCATGCTTTGTAAGCCCATGTTCAATGTTTTCATCAGAGTTTTTAATAAAAGGACAGCAGGTTATGAAGATTTTCCTTTAGTTTGAGAGCAACTCAGTGTCAATAAATGTTTGAAGAACAGTGTTTAATGAATGATTATTACGTTATAACACATGACTTCACTCTTCATCTTGTCATCTGAAATAGTTGTTTCCAAATTGTTCCTTAATGATAAAACTTTACTCAAATAAAATGTGTTCAAATAAATAAATATATATAGAAGCAGAATTGCTCTGGTTCAAGTGGTGGTGGGATGAGGGGTCCAGCCTCTCTGTACTAACTGATTTGCCTTAGTGTAGAAGCTGCTGTTGAGAGACTCCTGCAGTGTCTCAGTGAGAACCCATAGCTTTGCAGTTTGCACCCAAAAAAAAAAAAAAAACCCATTGTGCAAAAATATTGTAAAGCATTTTGTCAAATGCCTTGCTAAGGCACTTACTTACCAATATAATAATACACACACACACACACGATGAGTTTTTCATAATTTGTCCTTGGGAAACCTGTTTTGATTCCAAGCAGTCATTACTTTCCTTTTTTCATAAGTGCTCAAAGAACATTTATTCCATAGTATATTAAGGAAGAGTGTCAGGTTTGTTATTCTATAGTTTCTGGAGTCCACATTTTCTGAATTTTTAAAAATAACAACTCCAGTCTCTGACACCTCTTCTGTTCTCCACCTATAACACCTGTACGTTTTTGTGAATTCTAGAGTATACCTAATATATCCAGGTCAGTGGTTCTCCAAGATGGCTACATAATAGATGCCCCAGGGAGGTTTATAAAAAATGCTGTGCCTGGGTCTTCATCTTATATCAATTAAATCAGAATCATTGCAGGTGTTTTTAAAGGCTTCTCTGGCCATTCTAATACGCAGCCAGGGTTGAGAACCGGTGATTTTAAACGTTTGCTTGGTTCCTTTACCATCCATTCTTTATTCATAAACTTCAGTCTCTGTTCCTCATTTTCCCATTGAAAATCCCTCTCCATAATTCAGAAGACGAAAGAAAAATCTGAACTAAGCAATTTTACTTCCTTTCATCACTTACTAATCTAAGCCTAAATGATCATATATGTTTTCCAAGTCCTTTGGTTGAAAACATAAAACAGTTGTTAGCATCACTGTCAAATCTCTGCTAAATAAAACAATTCCAACAAACTTTTTTTAATCATATGACTTATTCTTCTCTTTTATTTTAACCTCACCCAGTTGCTCTTTGTCATGCTTCCACCTCTGGTTTTATAAACTCCATACTCAGCAAGCAATTTCCTTGCTATAGTTCAGTCACTGAGCATGTTTCAGGGGCAACTCTGGCATCATCTTTTCCTCCTTGATTTACAAATCTAAGTTCATTGTGTGTCTGTTGTCTAGCATTGTCATATCAACATCCTACTCCACAAATATCATTTCTAATTCCCTTTACTGCATTTTCTTTTTACAAATTGCTGGGTACCGCTTGTTCTATTGAAAGGCTCTGTATAACAGCTTGGAATTTATAAAGTCCACTCAGGTATGCAATTCCTTCTGCATTTGGTTTTGCAGGTACATCTGGACAATATTCTGCTTCCCCTGGAATTTCATGTTCAATCCCTTATTTCTCTCTCATGCACATCATTCTGAGAAATTCTCTTTCTCAGGCCATCATCAGTCTGGAAATGTAAGCTATGGTCCAGAAAACACCATCCTCTTCTTGGCATCATTTACACAGGCAGTTTTTCTCTTCAAAACCATGACCACCCAAATGCAAGAGCAAAGGACCAAAAATCCTTCCACATCCAGCAAAGTAAAAGGTTGCAGATCTTTTAAACCTACCCTTGATACTCATCGTAACTTTCCTACTGATTTCCCTGTGAAGGAGCAGAAGTGAGGTATGACTGATTGCGTAGATGAATCTAAGCAGATTTTCTTCCAAGTAGGAAAGCAATGTACTTCTGGCTAAGGCATCGATACTATGATACTAGAGTTACCAAAGCAATGAGATTCTCAAACTAGTGAGGAGATTCTTTCCGTGGGATTGACCCCCTATCACCCTGACTATTTAGTTAGATTTAGGTGACTGCTTCTTTCTTCTGAAGGTCAGACTTTCCTCCTGGGAAGATTGTCTAATTAGGCGTTTAACATTGTGCCAGCATTTTCTTTCTTCTTTCCCATATTTCTGTTGGTCAATTTTGAGATTCCAGTCTTGGTGCACATTTGCATGCTCAAAATCTTCTTCCATACTGACTTTATTCCCTTCTTGTCCCTAAGTCCTTCTCTTCTGTAAAATTCAGAAAGCACAGAATAATCCCCTTGGAATACAAATCCATCAGAGCTCCAGAAGAACATCTGTGGTTTCTCGGCCAACTGTGTCCTGCTCACCATCTATGCATTGACTCCCTGCAGCCTTTTATCTTCTGGTACCTCAGGTCTTTCTGCGACATTTACTAGATATATCCACACATGTTCCTCATATTGATTTTTAAGATCTGCTCTTCAGGGAGTTAGCAATTAGTGCAAATCAGTGCCTATAGAATGATGACAGAGTAGTAACCCAATGTTCAGGAAGCTGAGGAGTCAAGTTCCACTCTTTCCATTAAACTGGATTACCTTGAGAAAGCCACGAGCCTTAGTCTGTGTCTGTGAAATGGGGAGGCAGGAGGGAGACTAGACCAGGCTAGATTTTCAACTTTTTTTTTATCTTTTGGACGCTTTGCATGAAATCTCATTGAAAAATCTCAAAGTATAAAAGAGAAAATCAGAGAGATTGAGGTTGAAATAGGGCTGAGCCTCTTGTGCCAGATTCTAATCTCCCTACCCTATCCCACCCCACTCCACTGTATCACTGCCACCAAAGAGCCTCTGTGGCTGCACACAGAACAGCTGGAAAACAAATCAGAGGTTTTCAAAATTGAGTGTGTGCAGGAATCACCTGGGAACTTGCTAAAATAACAAATTACTATATAAGTCCTAGCCCGAAAAAGACAATGCCTAGGAAATTACCATTTTTATTAAGGATTACAGATGCAGAATGGTACAATGAGAACATCTTGAAAAATACTAAATTTAGTGAATCTGAAGTCTCTTCAGCTCCCTTCAGTAAGAAGTCAAGAAAATACAGTGCACACCCGAATTCTATACCTTATGCCAGCCCTCTGTGACGCTGCGCATGTCACTTAACTTTTTCTTCTCATTTGTAAAATGAGGACATTTCTAATAATGCCCACCTCAAAACTGTCGCCAGGACTAAGTGATCTATTGTATGTCCAATACTTAGACCAATGCCTAGAACATGTTTGAAACTCAACAGATATCAGTCCTTATTGCTCACTAAGTGAGGCATGATGCAAGCTGCATGCATGGTAAGTCGTTTCAGTCATGTCTGACTCTGAGACCCTATGGACCGTAGCCTGCCAGGCTTCTCTGTTCATGGGATTCTTTAAGAAAGAATACTGGAGTGGGTTTCCATATCCTCTTGCAGGGGGTCTTCCCGACCCAACCATCAAACTGGCATCTCTTATATCTTCTGCATTGGCAGGAGAGTGCTTTACCACTAGCGCCACCTGGGAAGGCCTGCAAGTTGCATAAACTCATTTAAATCCCAATATGCCAAACATTCCACACATCTCTCTAACCGTTTTCTTTCTTGGTACATGATCTGTGACCTGCTCTGCACAACTGCTGGTCATCTCTTGTTTTGTTTTTTCTGTAAAACAGGACTAGTATTATTTGATTCAGTCTACCTAAGAGGGCTGTCAATACAGGGAGGAAAAGTTTGAATGTCACTTGCAGACCTTTAGAAGAAAGATGTTTTGTTACATACCAAGCAGCATTATTTCGATATTTAGTATGTTAATATAATTTTCATCAGCATCTCAAAGGGCTGGCTTATTTATATACACAATTAGTAGAACAGAAGGCAAAAAATGGTGGGCAGTGGTAAAACACAGTCCATTTCCCTGCATGTAAAGAGGCTCGTAAGTCAAAGGAGACAGACTGAGATGTGAAGGTCACTCACTTCTTCACAGGAATAAATTATATTATACCATCAAGTAAGTTTCTTCAGTTGGTCATAAAGAAGAATACAGCTAAGTAATTTACTCGCAAATGATGGTTATAAACCACTCACACTCTAACAAATCAAATTACATCATACAAGCCACATAGTCATGCTTGCAGGGTTATTGGACAGATGTGGGGACCAGACTCAGCCTCTCCATCAGGTTCTGGATTTCTGCAAAAGGCCACGCCCATTCATGGCTGAAGATTGACTTGGAGTAGTTAAATTTTGCAGGGGGCTGACTTCTAACTGAGATGAAGTATCTATAAAGTCTGTGCACAGGCTTTATGTATGGCATTGATATTCTGATGCGTGCATGGTAAGTCACTGCAGTCCGAGTCACACTCTTTGCAACCCCATGGACTGTAACCTGCCAGGCTCCTCCTTCCTTAGAATACTCTAGGCTCTGCTGCAGCTGAACGTATAGCGAGTCGACAAGAGGTAGCTACTAACATGGAAGACAACAACAATGGAGAGATAAATAGCTATATGCGTATCAGTGTGAGGTTTCTCATCATTTATTCTCGAGTTCAGTTCAGTTCAGTTCAGTGGCTCAGTCATGTCTGACTCTTTGCGACGCTATGGACTGCGGCACGCCAGGACTCCTTGTCCATCAACATCTCCCTGAGCTTGCTCAAACTCCTCCATCGAGTCAATGATGCCATCCAACCACCTCGTCCTCTGTCTGGTATTCTCATCTTTTTCAGAGTTTTCCACAGTTTGTTGTGATCCACACAGTCATAGTCACACTATGTGTGATCCACATAGTCAATAAAGCAGAAATAGATGATTTTCTGGAACTCTCTTGCTTTTTCCATGATCCATCAGATGTTGGCAATTTGATCTCTGGTTCCTCTGCTTTTTATAAAACCAGCTTGAACATCTGTAAGTTCACAGTTCACGTATTGCTGTAGCCTGGCTTGGAGAATTTTGAGCATTACTTTACTAGCATGTGGAAGGACTGCAATTGTGCAGTAGTTTGAGCATTCTTTGGCATTGCCTTACTTCGGGATTGGAATGAAAACTGACCTTTTCCAGTCCTGTGGCCACTGCTGACTTTTCCAAATTTGCTGGCATATTGAGTGCAGCACTTTCACAGCATCATTTTTCAGGATTTGAAATAGCTCAACTGGAATTCCATCACTCCACTAGCTTTGTTCATAATGATACTTCCTAAGACTCACTTGACTTCATATTCCACGATGTCTGGCTCTAGGTGAGTGATCAGACCATTGTGATTATCTGGGTCATGAAGATCTTTTTTGTACAGTTCTTCTGTGTTATCTTGCCACCTCTTCTTAATATCTTCTGCTTCTGTTAGGTCCCTACCATTTCTGTTCTTTATTGTGCCCACCTTTGCATGAAATGTTCCCTTAATATCTCTAATTTTCTTGAAGAGATCTCTAGTCTTTCCCATTCTATTGTTTTCCTCTATTTTCTTTGCATTGATCACTGAGGAAGGCTTTCTTATCTCTCCTTGCTATTCTTTGGAACTCTGCATTCAAATCGGTATATCTTTCCTTTTCTTCTTTGCTTTTCGCGTCCCTTCTTTTCTCAGCTATTTGTAAGGCCTCCTCAGACAGCCATTTTGCTTTTTTGCATTTCTTTTTCTTAGGGATGGTCTTGATTCCTGCCTACTGTACAATGTCACAAACCTCCATCCATAGTTCATCAGGCACTCTGTCTATGAGATCTAGTTCCTTAAATCTATTTGTCACTTCCACTGTATAATCATAAGGGATTTGATTTAGGTCATACCTGCATGGCCTAGTGGTTTTCTCCATTTTCTTCAATTTCATTTGGAAAATCAGCAGTGGCCACAGGACTGGAAAATAGAGTTTCATTCCAATCTCAAAGAAAGGCAATGCCAGAGAATGCTCAAGCTACCAGTTGCACTCATCTCACACGCTAGTAAAGTAATGCTCAAAATTCTCCAAGCCAGGCTTCAACAGTATGTGAACCATGAACTTCCAGATGTTCTAGCTGGATTTAGGAAAGACAGAGGAACCAGAGATCAAATTGCCAACATCTGCTAGATCATCAAAAAAGCAAGAGAGTTCCAGGAAAGCATCTACTTCTGCTTTATTAACTATGCCAAAGCCTTTGACTGCATGGATCACAACAAACTGTGGAAAATTCTGAAAGAGATGGGAATAACAGACAACCTGAACTGCCTCCTGAGTAATCTGTATGCAGGTCAAGAAGCAACAGTTAGAACTGGATATGGAACAACAGACTGGTTCCAAATCAGGAAAGGAGTACATCATGGCTGTATCTTGTCACCCTGCTGATTTAACTTATATGTAGAGTACATCTGGAAAATGTCCTGGAAAATCCCATGGACAAAGGAGCCTGGTAAGCTGCAGTCCATGGGGTCATGAAGAGTCGGACACGACTGATCGACTTCACTTTCAGTTTTCATTTTCATGCATTGGAGAAGGAAATGGCAACCCATTCCAGTATTCTTGCCTGGAGAATCCCAGGGACAGGGGAGCCTGGTGGGCTGCCGTCTATGGGGTCGCACAGAGTCAGACACGACTGAAGCAACTTAGCAGCAGCAGAGTACATCATGAGATGAAGCACAAGCTGGAATCAAGACTGCCCGAAGAAATATCAATAACCTCAGATATGCAGATGACACCACCCTTATGGCAGAAAGTGAAGAAGAACTAAAGAGCCTCTTGCTGAAAGTAAAAGAGTAGAGTGAAAAAGTTGGCTGAAAACTCAACAATCAGAAAACAAGGCTCATGGCATCTGGTTCCATCACTTCCTGGCAAATAGATGGGGAAACAGTGGAAACAGTGACAGACTTTATTTTGGGGGGCTCCAAAATCACTGCAGATGGTGGCTGCAGCCATGAAATTATAAGATGGTTGCTTCTTGGAAGAAAAGTTATGACCAACCTAGACAGCATATTAAGAAGCAGAGACATTACTTTGCCAACAAAGGTCTGTGTAGTCAAAGCTATGGTTTTTCCAATAGTCATGTATGGACATGAGTGTTGGACTATAAAGAAAGCTAAGCACCAAAGAATTGATGAGAAGACTCTTGAGAGTCCCTTGAACTGCAAGGAGATTCAACCAATCCATCCTAAAGGAAATCAGTCCTGAATATTCATTGGAAGGACTGATGCTGAAGCTGAAACTCCAATACTTTGGCCACCTGATGCAAAGAACTGACTCATTTGAAAAGACCCTGTTGCTGGGAAAGATTGAGGACAGGAGGAGAAGGGACAACAGAGGATGATATGGTTGGATGGCATCACTGACTCAATGGACATGGGTTTGGATGAACTCCGGGAGTTGGTGATGGACAGGGAGGACTGGCATGCTGCAGTCCATGCAATCACAAAGATTCTAACATAACTGAGTGAACTAAACTGAAGTGAACTGAATGTCTCTCCAGGTAATTTGTGATGATACCTTCTTCTGTGGTGCTAGCTCTTATTGGTAATAGATCTGGTCTCAGCAAAAATAATATCAAACAAACAAACAACAACATACACAACAACAACAGCAAAAAAAAAAAAAAAAAAACAATCCATGGTGAACTAAAAAACACCAGCCAAAATGGAGAGTTTGGAGAATAAGAGCTACACGTTAATTCCTTGCCATCTCTGATTTAGTCTAAGCCTTGATTGATACAGATGAGGAACTGAGGACTTGAGGGATAAGCTGACTGCCCCAAATCCTGTGATATTAAGCATCCATGTCTACCACCTGAGTACAGATCTTTTCCCACTACCCAAGGTCACTGATAATAAGGAATGAGATGACTGCACACCTCCTCTGACATTACCAATGTACATGGGTACTTAGTTCTACTAGTTACCCAAGACCTTTAGCATAATGTCTTTCATCAAA
Source organism: Budorcas taxicolor (assembly GCF_023091745.1). Lineage (NCBI taxonomy): Eukaryota > Metazoa > Chordata > Mammalia > Artiodactyla > Bovidae > Budorcas > Budorcas taxicolor. Next base: position 84,022,702 of record NC_068911.1, read on the forward strand.
AGTAATAAGACAGCTTTACCTAACTATTTTTCCAGTTTTATTGAGAAATAATTGGCACACATCTCTCTATAAGCTTAACATGTGCAGTATGATGGTTTGATTTACATATATTGTGAAATGATGACCACGGTACATTCAGTTAACATCCATTTTATCATCCATCTTCATTTCTTGACTACAGATATACTTGTTTTCATTATTAAAAATTCAAACAATATAGAGCTACAAGGATAAAAATTGTTCACTAACTCCCATCCCTCTCTCCTCCCGAATATAATCACCCTTAACACTTTGGAGTCTCCTATAAGAACTTCTCTATGCAGTAATAGGCATTATCAATGTTTATACACAAATATAGAGCTTTAGGGTTTCATTTAAAGGTGGGTATTACTAGTCTGCAACTTGCAGTTTTAAATTTCACAATTACATCACTTTTCTATTTTATTATTATTGCCTTTTAGAGCTCTATACTGCAAAACAACCTATTAAGGGAATGTGACATAATTTGCAAAAATTTAGATGCATGCTCCCTGAAGTTATCTTTATTCAAAAAGAACATTCCTAACACCTAATGGACTCCCCTGCTGGTGCAGTTTAGGACTCTATGCTTCCACTACAAGGGGTACACATTTGACCCCTATTCAGAGAACTAAGTTCCCACATGCCCCAAAGCCAAAAAAATACACCTAGTTATTTAACCATGTCTTCAAGAATGTTTTGGCTACCTACCTATAAGGAAAATAATTTTTTAAAGCATCATCAAATGTTTTAGAGATTCTCAAGTCAAAATTCTAGGAATGACTTCTGGTGCATCCTTCCTCCCATACCCTTTTATCTATTCATCAAATTCCTTCAATTTTATCTCCCAAGTAACTCTGGAACTTTTCAATTCTTCTCATTTTCCACTACCACCACCATATGGTCACGTTTTTCCTGGACTATAGCAATGTCTCCCAGATGGTCTTCTTGTTTTTTCTGTTGCCCCTTCCAGCCCACTCTCTATCCTACAGTTAGCCCAATTTTTTGCAGCATAATCAACTTATTGTATTCTGTCAACAATAAGACCTCTTTATTTCTTTTAAAGTATTTAACAATTTTCAGTTTTTCACCTGGTGTCACCCTCACATTTCCAAACGAAATTCTGAATGGTTTTAGTTGTAGGTAAATCAAGACTCAGAAAAAGTACATCATATCATTTTATGCTCCAGAATCTTTTCTTTCCAGTAGTATATCTGGATGTTGCATTCTATGAAAAAAGTGAAAGTGTTATGTCCAACCCTTTGCGACTCCATGGACTGTAACCTGCCATGCTCCTCTGTCCATGGAATTCTCCTGCCCTCTGTTCTGGAGTGGGTAGCCATTTCCTTCCACAGGGGATCTTCCTGACCCAGGAAATGAACCTGGGTTTCCTGAATTGCAGGCAGATTCTATCTAGCTGAGTGATTACGGAAGCCCATTCTATGGGAAATGTTAACTCAGGCAATCCAATCTCTACCATTAATGCTGAGGTAGAATTTTTTCCCCTTGAACTTTAAAGAGTGTTGTTAATCTTCAAAGATTATCCATTTATTTCATAACATTTTGCATAACATCATGAATTTTAATTCTTCTTCTGAAGCTTTAAAATTATTCTTGTCCAAGATGGCTAAGAAGGAAGTATATATGTATGTATAAACACGTATACCAATTGTTTTTTGGATATGTTATTTATTGTTGATTTTCCTCTTAGCAAGTTTCCATGATGTTTCATTTGTTTCTACAAATTGCCATAATCAGATGTTCGACAGCAGGTTGATAATGACTTTTGTTTTCTGTATAAAGATTTGGAAAATTACTTTTTCTAGCTCATGGCCTGACTCCAAAATCATCTCGCTCTCAGGCTTGTGCACAGTGCCTGCCATTTAAATCCCAAAAGGGATATTGTTGCCATTGATAAGTTGAGCAAGATTATCACTCTAAAAGTAGCAATTGGAAACTAGCAACTAGCAATTCATAACTAGCAAGAACTAGCAAGATAGATCTGCATTTAGAAAGTAAATAGTTTATAACATCCTGCTAAGATTACAGGATGGAAAGCAAATAGAAAACAAATCTGTGTCCTCCAAACCCATGATGAATTATTTTCTCAAATCATTGAATACAGGCATAGACCAGTTGTGGACCTGCTCAAATATTTCATGATAGGAACTTTATTTTATTCTGAGATTACCACTGTATATTACTAGAGCCAGGTTTTTTTTTTTAATATAAGAAGAAATGAATTCACTACCAATCAGAGACTACCGTTTAGAAGAGAGTCTCACAAATATATTATTCCAATGTTGCCAAATGATTTTTGTTTAATTATGCACACCCTAGAACATTTTTGATATACAATATTTTTCATATGATTAATTAATTGCAAAACATGTCACTTCTGGCATATTATAAATATTGACATTTTAAAAATATTCCATCACTTAGATGTTTTTAATGAAATATAAATACCATAACAATTTTAGACCCATAATTACCCATTAAAAAAGGTTGAAATTTTGTTATAACTTTTTCTCTTGAAATAGTATTTTCATCCCACTTCTCCTATATAATGTTATAATAAACATATTTTATGCTTTAAAGTCTTTTATTGATTGCCTTATAATTCTCTGCAATTTCATATATATATAAATATGTGTGTGTGTATATATATACATGAAATGGCAACCCACTCCACTATTCTTGCCCAGAGAATCCTGTAGACAGAGGAGCCTGGTGGGCTGTTGTACATAGGGTCACATAGAGTCGAGCACGACTGAAGTGACTTAGCATGCATGCATGCGTTGTGCAATTTAGTTTTAAAACATTTTCTTGTGACCATTGCACTCAGGTTAAAATAATATGCTTATATGATTATACTGATAATTCTATCATATATAATGCATACAGTTAAAATATTTCTCCTAGGTTTAATTGCCTTTACTTTTGTTATTGATAAACAATTAATCAAAACTTCAAAAATATTATAAATTGTTAATCAACAGTAATTCTAAGAAGTAAAATTTTATTGTAAGTTTGTCTTTTAATAAATGAAAGTGGGTTGCTCATGAAGACTTGGTTTAAGGAATTGTCCAGTAGAGATATGTTTGGTATTTGCAGGTATGAATTTAAGGCAGTGAACCTTGTGAAATTTCAGATAGGTAGTAAGCTCTTCTTTTTGGAAGTATGGGAAAAGAGAGAAGTGGGCAAGGGGAAACAATCCAGGCCCTAGAGGGTTAGATAGCATATATAGATATTATTAACTGAAATTGATTCACTTAAAATTATTTATAAAATCTGTATGCAGGTCAGGAAGCAGCAGTTAGAACTGGACATGGAACAACAGACTGGTTCCAAATAGGAAAAGGAGTACGTCAAAGGTGTATATTGTCACCCTGCTTAATTAACTTATATGCAGAGTATATCATGAGAAACGCTGGACTGGAAGAAACACAAGCTGGAATCAAGATTGCCAGGAGAAACCTCAATAACCTCAGATATGCAGATAACACCACCCTTATGGCAGAAAGTGAAGAGGAGCTAAAAAGCCTCTTGATGAAAGTGAAAGAGGAGAGCGAAAAAGTTGGCTTACAGCTCAAATTCAGAAGATGAAGATCATGGCAGCTGGTCCCATCACTTCATGGGAAATAGATGGGGAAACAGTGGAAACAGTGTCAGACTTTATTTTTCTGGGCTCCAAAATCACTGCAGATGGTGATTGCAGCCATGAAATTAAAAGACACTTACTCCTTGGAAGGAAAGTTATGATCAACCTAGATAGCATATTCAAAAGCACAGACATTACTTTGTTGACTAAGGTCCATCTAGTCAAGGCTATGGTTTTTCCAGTGGTTATGTATGGATGTGAGAGTTGGATTGTGAAGAAAGCTGAATGCCGAAGAATTGATGCTTTTGAACTGTGGTGTTGGAGAAGACTCTTGAGAGTCCATTGGACTGCAAGGAGATCCAACCAGTCCATTCTGAAGGAGATCAGCCCTGGGATTTCTTTGGAAGGAATGATGCTAAAGCTGAAACTCCAGTACTTTGGACACCTCATGCAAAGAATTGATTCATTGGAAAAGACTCTGATGCTGGGAGGGATTGGGGGCAGGAGGAGAAGGGGACGACAGAGGGTGAGATGGCTGGATGGCATCACTGACTCGATGGACGTGAGTCTGAGTGAACTCCGGGAGTTGGTGATGGACAGGGAGGCCTGGTGTGCTGCGATTCATGGGGTCGCAAAGAGTCGCACACGACTGAAAGACTGAACTGAACTGAACTGAACTGAGCCCTGGGAAAGTCTATACACCCTGCTTTGAAGACTATTGCTTTCAAGCTTTCCTGACTTTTTTTTTTTAACCTTTTGGTCACACCACATGAAATGTGGGATCTTAGTTCACCAACCAGGAATTGAACCCTCACTCCCTGCATTGACAACATGGAGTCTTAACCACTGGACCTTCAGGGAAGCCTCAAGCTCTCTCTCTCTCTTTTTTTCAGGGTATCATTCTTGATTTGATAGCTCTTCTCCTACAATGAAAAGTGAAAGTGAAAGTGTAGGTCCTTCAGTCATGTCTTACTCTTGTGACCCCACAGGCAGTAGCCCACCAGGCCTCTCTTGTGCATAGAATTCTTCAGGCAAGAATACTAGAGTGAGTAGCCATTTCTTTCTCCAGGGAATTGTCCCTACTCAGGGATTGGACCCAGGTCTCCCACATTGCAGGCAGACTCTTTACCATCTGAGCCACCAGGGAAGCCTAATAATCCTCCTCAAACAGGAAAAGATGACCGGAACGGGTAAGATCAGAGTTTACCTTCTTGACTGTGTGTGTCTATATGAGTAAAATTAAACACGCTCTCCAAGAAACATATCTTTCCTTTGTTATTAGGATCCTTCCACACTGTTAACACAAGACCATGCATTTCATGCAAAGATGGGCACAATAAAGGACAGAAACGGCATGGACCTGACAGAAGCAGAAGATATTAAGAAGAGGTGGCAAGAATACACAGGACTATACAAAAAAGATCTTAGTGACCCAGATAGCCACTATGGTGGGATCACTCACCTAGAGTCAAACATCCTGGACTATGAAGTCAAGTGGGCCTTAGGAAGCATCACTATAAACAAAGCTAGTGGAGGTGATGGAATTCCAGTTGAGCTATTTCAAATCCTAAAAGATGATGCTGGGAAAGTGCTACGCTCAATATGCCAGCAAATTTGAAAAACTCAGCAATGGTCACAGGACTGGAAAGGTCCGTTTTCATTTCAATCCCAAAGAAGGGCAATTCCAAAGAATGTTCAAAGTACTGCAAAATTGCATTCATTTCATATGCTAGTAAAGTAATGCTCAAAATTCTCCAAGCCAAGCTTCAACAGTATATGAACTGAAAACTTCCAGATGTTCAAGCTGGATTTAGCAAAGGCAGAGGAGCCAGAGATCAAATTGCCAATATCCACTGGATCATCGAAAAAGCTAGAGAGTTCCAGAAAAACATTTACTCCTGCTTCATTGACTAAGCTAAAGCCTTTGACTGTGTGGATTACAACAAACTGTGGAAAATTCTGAAAGAGATGGGAATACCGGACCACTTGACGTGCCTCCTGAGAAACCTGTATGCAGGTCAAGAAGCAACTGTTAGAACCAGATTTGGAACAACGGATTGGTTTCAAATTGGGAAAGGAATACGTCAAGGCTATATATTGTCACCCTGCTGATTTAACTTATATGCAGAGCATATCATGCAAAATGCTGGGCTGGATGAAACATAAGCCGGAATCAAGATTGCTGATAGAAATATCAATAACCTCAGATATGCAGATGACACCACCCTTATGGCAGAAAGCGAAGAACTGAAGAGCCTCTTGATGAAGATAAAAGAGAAGAGTGGAAAAGTTGGCTTAAAACTCAACACTTAAAGCACAAAGGTCATAGCATCCAGTACCATCACTTCAAAGCTAATAGATGGGGAAACAGTGGCAATAGTGACAGACTTTATTTTTTTGGCCTCCAAAATCACTGCAGATGGTGACTGAAGCCATGAAATTAAAAAAGATGCTTTCTCCTTGAAAGGAAAGCTATGACCAAACTAGATAGCATACTAAAAAGCAGAGACATTACTTTGCCAACAGAGGTCTGTCTAGTCAAAGCTACGGTTTTTTCCAGTAGTCATATATGGCTGTGGAGCTGGACCATAAAGAAGGCTGAATGCCAAAGAATTGATGCTTTTGAGCTGTGGTGTTGGAGAAGACTCTTGAGAGTCGTTTGGACTGCAAGGAGATCCAAGCAGTCCATCCTAAAGGAAATCAGTCCTAAATATTTTTTAGAAGGACTGATGCTGAAACTGAAGCTCCAATATGTGTGGCCACCTGATGCAAAGAGCCAACTCCTTAGAAAAGACCCTGATGTTGGGAAAGATTGAAGGCAGGAGGAGAAGGGGATGACAGAGCATGAGTTGGTTGCATGGCATCACCGACTCAATGGACATGCATTTGAGCAAGCTCCAGGAGATGGTGAAGGACAGGGAAGCCACAGTCCATGGGGTGGCAAAGAGCCAGACACAACTGAAAGACTGAACAGCAACAACAGAGCATCACGTGGTTATGAAGCAATAATTCATTAATAATCATTTCTGAGATAATCTCATTTAATATTTAGCTTCATGAAAATCTATACAGTTTTGTTAAAAAAAAAAAAAAGACAGTCAGGAACAATACCTTGGATTGTGACAGTGTAAAAGCAAAAATAGGTTGATATTTAATATATTTTAAATGGCTTGTCTGCTCTAAGTATTGTGTGAACATCACACACACACACCCATTCTGGTTATATCAGAAGTATAGCTCAGTGCTAAGCAAAGTGAAAAAGGCAGGAAATCACAGGGCAGAGATTGAAGTAAGTTTATAGCTGAAGGAGGGGGAGAAGCAGCTTTTACAGAATAATAGGTTTTAAATTGGAGGTCTTTACTTAAAACCTGCAGGAAATAAAAAGGGTCAAATTTTAAAAAAAGAGAGAAAACTGCATAAGGGTTATATTACTTAAAAAGATATTCTGGTTTCTTTTTCAAAAACTGCTGTATTTTTTGGAAGATGCCTTTGACAATGGATGTCATCACTTAAGAACCATTGCTCAATGAAAAGTGTGGTCACAAAATATGAGTTTTATGGCACTTAAATGTTTCTGTCAGTTTATAGAAAATGATGACATTTTGACCAATTTGATTTTAGGAATTGAAAAGTCAGAAATGTAAATTAAGAAATTAATTCTTAGTGTTTTTTTTAAATTTTGCAATCATGAAATATTTTTAACACCATTTTGAAGAAATAATCAAGTTGAAACTTTACTGACTAGCATCTAAAATGAAATTGTGCAATGTGTGTAAAAAGAAAAGCAGTCTGCTATCTTCAGTGACAGGGAAAAAATCAGGAGAAATCTCTCCACATCATTTTATTTTTACACATTCACTGCAAGAATTCTCTTAGTGTTGATAATGTATGCTAAAATCATTTTCTGACTAAAGTTTTGTAATGTCAATCAGAAAAGAATAATATGTTTTGATTTCTTTTCTATGTAGGAATTAAATTGGCATTACATTAATAAACAAGAACTCAGTATGTTCCATTCATAATCGTTGTAAAGACATGGGATTAACAAAAGCACATGCATTACTTTCTAACAGGATTACAAATGGAACCTTGTTTCATAAATATGTTATTTCATGAATCACATGCCTGGTATGTGTTATTCTCTCAATTTTAGAAAAATTAATAAATTATTTTTCCTATAGTCATTAGCCTATAAATTCAGTAGACCTAAAATTCAGTAGACACTAAAGGCACAAGCTCAAGTGAATTGATGCTATGGTATTTTATTTTTAAAAAAAAAGCTGGAATAAGGAAGAAGTCAGAATGGCAATAGTATTCTTGAGGTTGATGTCACCAAGGCTTCAACCAGCTTCACGGTGCTTCATACCTCTGCTCCCCAGGTGGACAGAATAGGATTGGGTAAAATATAAATACAAGACAAGAAGAGGACAAGAGTCTGAGTTTCAGAAAAAAAGTAAAGAAGATACAGGAAGAATTAGACAGAGGCCACAGATGAAGCACAAAGAAAATGACAGAGAATTTGACAGTTATTTTATAGTGAATATTCGAACTAGGAAAGACGTTGAACTGTTTTCTTCTGTCTGCATTTCATTAAAGCTTATTATTTAGGAGAAAGTGTATAACTTACATTGAAATTTTGGTGTTTGCTTATTCCAGATTGGAATAATTGCTAACATTAGGGGTGAGTTTATCATAAACCAGGCACTGGGATTATTTTATTATGTACATTTTGTTTAATCCTTACAGCAACTCTAAGACACAGGCATTTTTATTATCTCCATTTTATGGTTAGGCAACTGGGCCTAGAGATGTTACATAACTTTAAGTTTACTTATTATGGCAAGGTCATGCAGCTAGCTTTAGTCAGAGGCCAGAATTTAGACTTACTTTTTTTTTAATACAAGGTTTTTAAACTCCTAGGCTACTGAAACTGCAAGATTAGTGAAAATCCAATATGCCTTTGAAATTCAAGTGTAAATTTAATTTATTAGTTATCACCAGTTGATTCAGTTAAAGTATAAACTCCTAATTAAATAAATAGTCTAATGTGTATGGCGTAAGCAGAAGAGTAAGTTTGTAATTCTTTCTCATATTCGTTTTCCTTAATGGAGATATTTAGCTAGAATTTTAGCCTTGACAAATGTCATATGAGTATATAAATATCTAAACACAGGTTAGCATACGTTTTCAAATAAATGTATATAAATATCCACATACTCATTTAGATAAATAAGGTGGATAATATTATGGGAGAATATATTGACAAATAAATATATAAAAAGGTTTTACATCTTTCACATCTACAGTCCCTAAATTAAAGGGTAGGGTTATTACAAAACAAATTTTAAAAATCTACACGTGTACACCCGTGGCCGATTCATGCTGATGTATGGAAAAACCAATAAAATATTGTAAAGTAATTAGTTTCCAATTAAAATAAATAAATTTAAATTAAAAAAAATCTAACACAATTATCAAAAAATTTATCAAAATTATTTATAATTTCATCTGGATAAAGATAAAGGGATTACTTGTATTAGATATTAAAATGTTATAAAGCTTAAATAATTAAAACACTGTGATGAGACCAGTGAAAGGAAGAAAATAGTAAAGCAGCAGTCACTGTGTGTATACTATGTGTGTGTGTTTGTGTGTGTGTGTGTGTGTGTGCTCAGTTGCTCAGTCGTAGCCAACTCTTTGTGACCCCATGAACTGTAGCCCACCAGGCTCCTCTGTCCATGGGATTCCCTAGGCAAGAATACTAGAGTGAGTAGCCATTTCCTTCTCCAGGGGATCTTCCTGACCCAGGGATCAACCCTGTGTCTCCCGCATTGGCAGGCAGATTCTTAAGCACTACACACCTGGGAAGACTGCATACAATGAACGTATGATACAGTAAATATCATAGATCAATGGAAAAGACCTTGATCATTTATTAACTAATACAGTGGAAAGAAAACTAAGATCATGAAACTAAGATTAAGAAAACTAAGATCATGGCATCTGGTCCCATCACTTCACAGCAAATAGATGGGGAAACAACAGAAACAGTGACAGACTTTATTTTGGGGGGCTCCAAAATCACTGCAGATGGTGACTGCGGTCACGAAATTAAAAGACACTTGCTCCTTGGAAGAAAAGTTATGACCAACCTAGACAACATATTAAAAAGCAGAGACATTACTTTGCCAACAAAAGTCCATCTAGTCAAAGGTATGATTTTTCTAGTAGTCATGTATGGATGTGAGAGTTGGACTATAAAAGCTGAGCACTGAAAAATTGATGCTTTTGAACTGTGGTGTTGGAAAAGACTCTTGATAGTCTTTTGGACAGCAGGGAGATCCAACCAGTGCATCCTAAAGAAAATCAGTCCTGAATATTCATTGGAAGGACTGATGCTGAAGCTGAAACTCCAATACTTTTGCCAGCTGATGCGAAGAGCTGACTCATTTGTAAGGACTCTGATGCTGGAAAAGATTGAAGGCGGGAGGAGAAGGGGATGACAGAGGATGAGATGGTTGGATGGCATCACTGACTCAATGGATATGAGTTTGAGTAAACTCTGGGAGTTGGTGACGGACCGGGAGGCCTGACATGCTGCAGTTCATGGGGTCTCAAACAGTCAGACACGATTGGGTGACTGAATTGAACTGAACCAAACTGGACTGAACAGTGGAAAGAGAATATTTGTTGAAAAAAATTTGTTAACTAAACTGTTGCTTTCATGAAAATATAAAGAGGTTTGAAAACTCAAAAATGCTAATATAATATCTCTGAATTATGGTCAAAATACATTTTTTAATAATCACAAAGCTGATTAAATTTCAATCGAAGATTACCACTCCTTTTTTCCCTTTGTAACTAAATTCCATTAGTGTACTTAATCGCATGCTGCTGCTACTGCTGCTGCTGCTGCTGCTAAGTCGCTTCAGTTGTGCCCGACTCTGTGCGACCCCATAGACGGCAGCCCACCAGGTTCCCCCATCCCTGGGATTCTCTAGGCAAAAATACTGGAGTGGGTTGCCATTTCCTTCTCCAATGCATGAAAGTGAAAAGTCAAAGTGAAGTCACTCAGTTGTGTCCAACTCTTAGCGACCTCATAGACTGCAGCCTACCAGGGTCCTCCGTCCATGGGATTTTCCAGGCAAGAGTACTGGAGTGGGGTGCCATTGCCTTCTCCAATTTAATCGCATATTCTGCATAAATCTTAGATTCATTGAACAATGCTGTTTATATATGAATTAATGAGTATATTTTATTAATAGTTCATCAAATTTCACTTGCTATATGTGAAATATATGTACTTCCTGTTGCCCTCATTCTTCCTGATACTTTTCTAGAGCAGGAGGCTACTTTTTCTGTTTTCTTAGAGGAGGAGCTAGTTTAAACTGGGCTATGAGAAAAACAAATGGTGAAATTATAGCCACCTTAGGCCAAACATGGAACTTCCCAACAGCTCAGCTGTAAAGAACCTGCCTGCAATACATGAGACTCAGGTTCAGTCCCTGGGTCAGGAAGACCTCTTGGAGAAAAAGTAACAACCCGCTCCAGTATTTTTCCTGGAGGATCCCATGGACAGAGGAGCCTGGTGGGCTACAGTCCATGGGGTCACGAAGAGTCAGACAAGGCTGAGCATCACACACACAGTGCATGAAGGCCAAACAATTTGCAAGACACCAGACCTTTGACTGTGCCCATCATCCCTGCTACAGATACAGACAAAACAGAAGGCAAGAAATGCTGGTCCTGAGATTGGGTTCCCGGTATTATAAAATGGGTATGTCTTTAAATATCACTGAGAGAGCTTTTATGCCTGTGACTTCCACTGAGTTTATTACCCTGCAGAGAAATGCTTGTAGAAACAATACTTGCTCTCCCTGAAGGGACAGTTATTTGGAGTGATTGCAACTGGGATTTTTTTTTTTTTTTTTTTTTTTGCTATGCTGTATTGAAGGAGTCGGACATGACTGAGCAACTGAACTGAACTGATTGAAGGAGGGGCAGAAAGGTGAGATTGGGTTTTATTGTTGTTTTAGGCACTAAGTCCTGTCCAATTCTTTGTGACCCTGTGGACTGAAGCCTGCCAGGCTCCTTCTGTCCATGGAACTTCCCAGGCAAGAATACTGGAGTGGGTTGCCATTTCCTTCTCTAAAGGATCTTCCCGACATAGGGATCAAACCTGTGCTTAGCTGAGCCTTTTATTATCCCCTTATCTCCTGGAGAAACTTTCTTCAGAGAGGCTGGTAATTTTAATTGTGGTTTCTGAATATTGAGAGCATGTTTTATAAAGTATGTCCCTTAAGTCCAAAGTATTATCTTTATAGCTTTATTTTCTCTTGTTTTCATAGTGGCAACTTAACTTTCTTAGCTACGGAAATTTTCAAACATATGGGAACTATGAAAGAATTGTGTAATGAATATCCATATATCCATAATCTAATGTGTTCTAGGTTTATAATTTAGTAACACTTTGCTTTTCTTGTTGACTTATTTTATATTATTCTTCTAAACTTGCTAGCTTCTTTGATAAGAAAGGTAATTCCTTTATTAACTACCTAGTTACCCTGAAAGATAATGTCTACTAGAAAGGCAAAGTTTTTAAACCTTTCCCTTAAATAACCACATTTCAGAGTCAGAAGTTGTTGGTAAAATCATCTCCATTACTAGCAAGAAGAGGATGTGTGTGTGTGTGTGTGTGTGTGGTTGTTTGATCTTTTTTTTTAAGAGTCATTATAGTCTCATAGATTTTTATATAAAATTGTATAAATCAATTACTGTTATTCTTTTGGATGTTTGAATTGTTCAACTTTGGTCAGTAGCCACCCACCAATCTTCTTCTGGCTTGACTATCCACTTCTCATGGGGTAGAAAACATGATTTTGTGAGAAGTGTTGCATTTAAGGGGAGTATGAAATTAGGCTTTGAGGTGGAGTGATATCAAACTTAGTTACATTTACCAAACAGATGGCAAGGAGAGAAAGCTGAGATTAAACCAGAAGGGAAATATGCAGCTTTATTTTGACATGCTATTTTCTTTTCTAGATGCTAAGTATGATTTTTAATGGATACTTACAATTATTTTGTTCTGCTGCCCATTAAGTTGGGAAGAGCTTATTTGAGCTCAACTCTTTCATTCATATTTTTATCTGGATTAAAGGGAGAACTGTAAGCAATATTGTGAGTCATTTGTTTTCTCAAAGTGAAATGCTTTTCAAGGGAGAAATATCTTAAGATAATATTAACTCTTTTCCAGTGAATTCTAGAGAGTTTTCTGAATTTATCATCAAATAAGTTATACTGAAGAAGCAAAAGTTAGAACCAGACATGGAACAACAGACTGGTTTCAAATCAGGAATGGAGTACGTCAAGGCTGTATATTGTCACCCTGCTTATTTAACTTATATGCAGAGTACATCATGAGAAATGCTAGCCTGGATAAAGCACAAGCTGGAATCAAGATTTCTGAGAGAAATATCAATAACCTCAGATATGCAGATGATACCACCCTTATGGCAGAAAGCGAAGAACTAAGCCTCTTGATGAAAGTGAAAGAGGAGAGTGAAAAAGTTGGCTTAAAACTCAACATTCAGAAAACAAAGATCATAGCATCTGGTCCCATCACTTCATGGCAAATAGATGGGGAAACAATGGAAACAGCGAGAAATTTTATTTTAGGGGACTCCAAAACTACTGCAGATAGTGACTGCAGCCATGAAATTAAAAGACACTTACTCCTTGGAAGAAAAGTTATGACCAACCTAGACGGCATATGAAAAAGCAGAGATATTACTTTGCCAACAAAGGCCTGTCTAGTCAAAGCTATGGTTTTTCCTGTACTCATGTATGGACGTGAGAGTTGGACTATAAAGAAAACTGAGCACCAAAGAATTGATGCTTTTGAACTCTGGTATTGGAAAAGACTCTTGAGAGTCCCTTGGGCTACAAGGAGATCCAAGGAAATCAGTCCTGAATATTCATTGGAAGGAATGATGTTGAAGCTAAAACTCCAATACTTTGACCAGTTGATTTGAAGAACAGACTCATTGGAAAAGTCTGTGATGCTGGGAAAGATTGAAGGCGGGAGGAGAAGGGGACGACAGAGGATGAGATGGTTGGATGGCATCACCGACTCAATGGACATGAATTTGAGCAAGCTCCAGGGACAGGGAAGCCTGCTGTGCTGCAGTCCATGGGGTTGCAAAGAGTTGGATGTGACTGAACTGAACTGAAGCTATATTGAAAAACATAACTAAACTTTTTGTTTTTCACTAAGTTTTTTATGTTGAATTTCAAATCCTCTACAAGAATGATTACTTTTCAATACTTAGGCAAGGGAGAATCAAACTATTTGGGTCATTCAACCTATCCATATCAGAGGGGTAGATATTTTTAATGAAGAGAATTGTAATTCATCTGCACAATTCAATTAAATTGTAAAATCAAAAACTGAAACTAAATTCCAGTCACCTAAAAATTAAGTACTAAAATATTCCAGCCTTCAGAAAAATGTGAATAATGTGTAATGATCTTCAAATTTCCTTTATTTGTGTATTTTCTTTTATCAAGTGCAAAAGATGCCTTTGCTGTTATGATAACCTATTATAGCAAATAATAGCCATTTTACAACTCACCAATATGAGACTGGGATGAAGGTAATGTGAGAAGGAAGATCCCCATAGATGTAATGAAAGGTGGAAGGATTTGGTCCCTTTCAGCATAGACCATCCGTGGATTATTACATCCCCAGTAAAGTTTCAGGAGATATGTGTTGAGCCTTGAAAGAAACTGCTTGCATTCATTATTAACAGCAATAGTAATTTTAAAAAGTGTCAACACGTTGTATCACCACATTCTGTTCCTAACATTTATAAATACAGCCTATAAACTACAAGTAATTTACCCTACATCAAAATGAAACTAAACCAAACAAACAAAAACAAAGAATTATTTATACTTGATTTCTTGCATTTCAAAATTCTTTCTACTTTTTAAGAATATGTGTGTATAAAAGGATAGATTGCAGAAGATGCCTTAAGATATATTCATGTTATTAATATTCTCCTTTGGCAGAAACAAAAAGACATAGAATGGAGAAAACAATAAGAGAAAAGGGAAGACAACCAGCTGCCCAACGTCAAGCAGTGGGACTGCACTGTATTACTTAATTCAATAATACCACAATAAAGGTAGCCATTACTTTTTATTATAGCATATCGGTGCTTCTAAGAACACTAACAGTGAGAAATAAATGAATATGGCTTCAGATGCTGCAGATGACAGTGGGAGGCCAGGTTTAAATTCACCCCCATGAAGTCTTCTTGAATTGTGTCACTTGTAGAATTTGTATTTGACTTTTGGAAACATAAAGTGTTCTTGCCACTGAGAACTAATTAAGAAATCTGGCTCTCTGTGACTGAGCTCATTTTGTTCAGGTTGACTGCGTGTTCAAGTTTGACTCAAGATGCTCATCTAATGTATCCTGTGACCAACTGTTTCAGATGAATTAAGGTAATTGCTTAGCTCAACACTAGTCTGATCCATTCCATGAGAATGGCGTTCAAAGCCCTTAACAGAGGCAGCTACCAAATCACCACTCCAAGTTTTTAACAAGCTTAAAGGTCAAAATTTCAAGTTGTGCTTTGGAAGGAGCCTAGAGTAAGCCCATGCTACCATTAGCAAATAAAGAGGAGGATGTACCTTGTAGCAGGTATCAACATGGATGAATCTCGCAGACATTAGGTTAAGTGAAATAAGCCAGACACAAACAGTAGATACTTATGACTCCACTTATATGAAATTCAGGAGCAGACAAATGTAATCTATGCTGATAGAAGCCAGAATGGGAAATGGGTATTGACAGAGGAGGGGCACCAGCGAAGTTTCTAGGATAACCGAAAATTTCTGTATCTTGACCTAGAATGGCTACTCAGAGTACATGCCTATAAAAACTCTCTCAGCTGTACACTTTGTGTACTCTACTATATGAAAGTTTATACCTAATGAAAATAAACAAGAACATTTTGAAAAAGTACCTAATTAACTGTAACTGATTAAAAGCAAAAACATTCAAATGATTTATCAAAGGCCCCAAATAATTTCATCTTCACAGTGGTGTCATTTGACTACTGTAAATGGGTATGACTACTTGCTTCTGTATTTAACTTGCTTTATCTGCTATGTAAACTCAGCAAAGCATCAAAACTCAGGCCATAATGAGCAAATTCAGTGTACTTGCTGTGTCTTGTGGCAGCTCTATTTCAAGCAGAGAATAGAGAAATCAGGTCTTCCATAACAGCCAGAACCACACCTCAGGAACTCTTTCCTGAAATAAACATCTCTTGGGTGCTTTCTGTGAGCCCGATGCTACTACGATCACAGCAGACACATGAGTGAACAACTAATACAGGATCACTACCACCACGGACCTTACCTTCAGGATTAGAGAAGAGAGGGAAACATGCAACTTAACCATAAAGGCACAAAATACTCTCAGCTGGTTGTAAGTGTCAGATCGGAGGGACCATTTCAGATGAGGTGATCAGAGGAGGCCTCTCTGAATATATGTCTCTTGACCAATGACTTGAATAATGAGGCAAAGCCAGCTGTGTAAAAAACAGGGAAGCTGAACCAGGAGGAGAGAGCAGCGAGTCAAAGCCCCAGAGGTGAGCAAAGACTTGACAGGTTTGATAAACACAAAGAAGGCCAGGGAATTGGTGGGGACATTGTAGAAGAAGAAATAATGATCTTGGAGGCCACCGTAAAGAGAATGAATTCAATTCTAAATACAATAGCGAACCATTGACGTGTTTTAAGGAAGCGGCAATGCGGATGAAGTTAAACGAGGTATATTTAGAGGTAGGACGGATCAGGAATGTATAGATTGAATAATGGAGAAGAGAGGAAAGGAGAAATTTAAAATATCTGCTTCACTTTAGGCTAGAGTAACTGACAGCTATAGTGATGGTCGTACCATTCATCAAGGTGAAGGAGAACCGGGGATTAAGAAATTCAAGGCAAACATGAGTTCATTTTAGACAAACTGAGTTTGACCTATGTTTCAGCATTCTCACAAATGAGTACATTTGACTTTATTAGATAAGACAATAAGACTTGGGGAAGGTCAAAACCATCATCCATGTTACTTTGAATTTATCCCTGAAAACGATGGGCCAATTGTATTTTCCTTGAATAATGAGGACAGAATTTTTAGAATCAACAGGGATATTTCCAACATTATCCTGCTGAATTCCTAAAATAGTAATATCCTAGAAGGAGTGATCAAAAAAGGACTGGATTCATCCATGCCATTGCTCTATCATGTGACAAAACATTTCCAACTTTTTGGATGATTGCTGAACGAAAAGTTCTGGAGATTTTCAAAACCTAGAACTAGCAAAGGTGCTGTGAAAACAAATTTTAATGCACTATTAGCAGATATGCCTTCCAACTAATCTCATATTTTTAATTAAAATTAAGATGTCTTAGCTCTTCGGCAAATGTCCTTCTCTTCAGAGAAGGAAATGGCAACCCACTCCAGTATTCTTGCCTGGAGAATCCCAGGGGGGGAAGAGCCTAGTGGGCTGCCATCTATGGAGTCACAGAGTCAGACACAACTGAAGCAACTTAGCAGCAGCAGCAGCTCTTTGGCAAAGTAAAATAACTTCTATTAATTTACCCCAAAATATTAGGAAAAGTATATGAAATCATTTATTTTAGCATTGACTTGGAAATAAATATATGTAACTAGAAGATTGGATAAATAAGTTTTGGTTTCTTATACATAGCGGAATAGTATACAGCCATTAAAAATAAAATTTGTATGCACTGAAATAAAAATATAAAGGACGCAGGTAAGGAAAAATACAAGTTATAGTAAATACAGTCTATCTCTTTTTGAGTTAAAAAGAAGAAAAGGTCAAATTGTGGTTAATTTTTTTCCATGACTGGGTTATTTTCACAATGCTTAGATTTTTATAATAACCACATATTACTTTTGTAATAGAAAAGAACCATAGAAATATTTTTCAAAACTACCCAATTCAGAATTCATATAAAGTAGAGCTTATGAAGCTTAGCTTTTCAGCATTAGGAATGCTGAAGTAAAAAAAAAAAAAAAAAAAAACCAAAACACAAAACCCAATATAGTTTTGAGAGGATGACTGGTTTTTGCAACAACAAAAAAAATTTAGACTTTTGAATATAAGGTTGAAACAGAACTTAGAAGAGGGATGTGAACAAAATCTATGCTAACACCCGAGCACCCCTTCTTGTTCCTCTATCTGATATAATTTCCTCTGACCAGACTGTTGTCCTAGCTAAGCTATCACAGGGTTCAGTTTTTCTCAAATGTGCAATCACTTTGGGAAGGAGACCACTTAGTTTTCTGGGTTAAGTTATTTTATATCTGATTATAAAGATGGATCAGTTCAGTCCAGTTCAGTCGCTCAGTCATGTCTAACTCTGCAACCCCATGAATCACAGCACGCCAGGCCTCCCTGTCCATCACCAACTCCCAGAGTTCACTCAGACTCACGTCCATCAATTCAGTGATGCCATCCAGCCATCTCATCCTCTGTCGTCCCCTTCTCCTCCTGCCCCCAGTCCCTGCCAGCATCAGAGTCTTTTCCAATGAGTCAACTCTTCACGTGAGGTGGCCAAAGTATTGGAGTTTCAGCTTTAGCATCAGTCCTTCCAAAGAATACCCAGGACTGATCTCCTTTAGAATGGACTGGTTGGATCTCCTTGCAGTCCAAGGGACTCCCAAGAGTCTTCTCCAACACCGCAGTTCAAAAGCATCAATTCTTTGGTGCTCAGCTTTCTTCACAGTCCAACTCTCTCATCCATACATGACTACTGGAAAAACCATAGCCTTGACTAGACGGACCTTTGTTGGCAAAGTAATGTCTCTGCTTTTCAATATGCTATCTAGGTTGGTCATAACTTTCCTTCCAAGGAGTAAGTGTCTTTTAATTTCATGGCTGCAATCACCATCTGCAGTGATTTTGGAGCCCCCCAAAATAAAGTCTGACACTGTTTCCACTGTTTCCCCATCTATTTGCCATGAAGTGATGGGACCAGATGCCATGATCTTCGTTTTCTGAATGTTGAGCTTTAAGTCAACTTTTTCACTCTCCTCTTTCACTTTCATCAAGAGGCTCTTTAGTTCCTCTTCGTTTTCTGCCATAAGGGTGGTGTCATCTGCATATCTGGGGTTATTGACATTTATCCCGGCAAACTTGATTCCAGCTTGTGCTTCTTCCAGCCCAGCATTTCTCATGATGTACTCTGCATAGAAGTTAAATAAGCAGGGTGACAATATATAGCCTTGACGCACTCCTTTTCCTATTTGGAACCAGTCTGTTCCGTGTCTAGTCCTAACTGTTGCTTCCTGACCTGCATATAGGTTTCTCAAGAGGCAGGTCAGGTGGTCTGGTATTCGATCTCTTTCAGAATTTTCCACAGCTTATTGTGATCCACACAGTCAAAGGCTTTGGCATAGTCGATAAAGCAGAAATAGATGTTTTTATGGAACTCTCTTGCTTTTTCCATGATCCAGCAGATGTTGGAAATTTGATCTCTAGTTCCTCTGCCTTTTCTAAAACCAGCTTGAACATCTGGAAGTTTACGGTTCACATATTACTGAAGACTGGCTTGGAGAATTTTGAGCATTACTTTACTAGCCTGCGAGATGAGTGCAATTGTGCAGTAGTTTGAGCGTTCTTTGGCATTGCCTTACTTTGGGACTGGAATGATAACTGACCTTTTCCAGTCCTGTGGCCACTGCTGACTTTTCCAAATTTGCTGGCATATTGATTGTAGCACTTTCACAGCATCATTTTTCAGGATTTGAAATAGCTCAACTGGAATTCTATTGCGTCCACTAGCTTTGTTCATAGTGATGCTTCCTAAGGCCCACTTGACTTCACATTCCAGGATGTCTGGCTCTAGGTGAATGATCACACCATCATGATTATCTTGGTCATGAAGATCTTTTTTGTACAGTTCTTCTGTGTATTCTTGCCACCTCTTCTTAATATCTTCTGCTTCTGTTAGGTCCATACAGTTTCTGTCCTTTATCGAGCCCATCTTTACATGAAATGTTTCCTTGATATCTCTGATTTTCTTGAAGAGATCTCTAGTCTTTCCCATTCTGTTCTTTTCCTCTATTTCTTTGCATTGATCGCTGAGGAAAGCTTTCTTATCTCTCCTTGCTATTCTTTGGAACTCTGCATTCAGATGCTTATATCTTTCCTTTTCTCCTTTGCTTTTTGCTTTTCTTCTTTTCACAGCTATTTGTAAGGCCTCCACAGACAGCCATTTTGCTTTTTTGCATTTCTTCTCCATGGGGATGGTCTTGATCCCTGTCTCCTGTACAATGTCACGAACCTCAGTCCATAGTTCACCAGGCCCTATCTATCAGATCTAGTCCCTCAAATCTATTTCTCACTTCCACTGTATAATCATAAGGTATAATCCTAAATGGTATGGATACCTAAGTTGATTTATATATTTCCTGCAATCTGAGAAGAACTGAATCTCAAAAGAGCTTGTTTTCACTAAATTTCTTTTGAAAGAGTAGATGTCTGAGAATATTAGCACTAATTATGAAAACGTGGAACAGTGAGGGAGGACCTGCTTTTGTAGATAATGAAGCATACTATAAAACCTTTGTATTCAGAGTATCTTCTTGACTCGAGAAAAAAAAAGTAGATCACTGGAAATGAATAAAGAATGAAGAAATAAATCCCAATGTACATGGTATATCCTTTATTTCAATGTGAAAAATGTTTATAAGCTAATGAACACTTCTTTCATAACTGGCTACTCATTTGAAAAATTAAGGTGGATCTCAACCTCACCACAAGTACAAAAGTAAACTTCAGATGGATTAAAGATTAAAATGTAAAACAGAAAACAATAACAAGCTTAAAAAATATCAGTGTATCTCTTCACTGCTGACTAAGGGTTAGAGAGAAATATAACAAAGACAGAAGACTCACAAACTATAAAAGATATATTTGACTGAATAAAGTTAGGATATACTTCTATTGAAAAAATGACAATACTTGAACAAAAGATAATCTGTTACAAATTAATTTTTTTAACTAACCAATCCCAGTTTTTTAAAAAGTGGACAAAGGATATAGACAGCTTAAGCAAAGGATATAGACAGCTTAAGCAAGAATTAATCTAAATGGTCAATAAGTATATGAAAGATTCTTAACATCCAAACTGAAGAACCAATAAACTGGCTCAGCAGTAAAGAATCCACCTGCAATGCAGGGGATGCCAGTTCAATCCCTTGGTCAGGAAGATCTCCTGGAGAAGGAAATGGCAATCCCCTCCAGTATTCTTGCCTGGGAAATCCCATAGACAGAGGAGCTTGGCAGGTTACAGTTCACAGGGATACAAAAGAGTTGGATATGACTTAGTGACTAAACAACATCATCATTATTGAAGCGTGATATCAAATACTTCTTCAGAAATACATGGTAATTAGTAGCCTCCTACATTGCAGTAGACATGTAAGGCATAGTGTTAGTAAAAAATAATAAAACAAATGATAAGTGCCTATGATAAGATCAGCATCTATGATAGATCATAAATATATATGTATATGTGGAAAAGAGATATGTTGAAAGGATGTTCACCAAAACATTAATTGAGGTGATCCCAAATATTAGATTTTCAGATCAGTTTAGCATTCTTCCTATACTTCTTGAATAATTGTTTTCAATTGGTATAATGCTAAATCCTCCATTAAAATTTGTGACAAAATTAATTCTTATGAACTCAAAACCATTAAAATATACACATCTTTCAAACTTCCCTAATTTTATTTTGAATTCAAGTTTGATTGGAGATTGGTTTTACTGGAGTGGAGGAAGGTGGAGGGAGATGAGACAGGAAGAAAACATGGTCACCAAGGCACGGAGCATTGGGATGGTCCTGAATGAGATTCAGATGGAATGACATCATACAGCACTAAAAGTTTCCATTTCATCTCTTCTCATTCCTATTTTAGTAACCTTTGACATTTGGAGAAACAAAGCCTACAGTCATTTTTGTCTTCTCTCCCCAGGGCCTGATTCAACAATTGTCAGTGAATATTTGTACTGTAGGCAGCAAAAAAAAAAACCCAAAAACCAAAAAAAACCTCTAACCTTCCTTTCCTTTTGTCACTCTGAGTCCAAGAGAAGACAACAGAATACAGGACCAGTGAGTCTTTTCTTTGGATATTTAAGATTCATTCTCCTCGTATTTTAGATTTCCTGATCCCCCACCCCCACCCCAGCCTCATCCCAAACTGAAATCTGATCTGACACCATCTACCCAGCTGGCTTGGTTGCTTATAAAGACTGGTTGTGATTAGGCACCATGTGGGCTACAATGTGAGCCTGTGTTACTAATAACAAGTGGGACGGACAGCCTGGAGAGACAAGAAGTGCTCTTTATTCCCATTTACGTTACCGGAAAAATAGACATACACAGAACCAGTGCCATGTGAAGTTTTTTAAGGCAATAAAAGTGTTTTGAATTCCTCGACATCCCACGAGTTTCAGTTTTATAAAATGTGCCATCTATTTTCTTTCTTTTCCCTCAAGTCTTTCAGCATCACACATTTAGCCTGGCTCTCTCCTTTGTCTAGAGGCCAGGGAGGGTTCCCAGCATATGCTTGTGCAAGAAAAAGGGATGTTTGCCTTCTTTCCAACCTTACCCCCACACTCTCATCATGCAAAACAGAAGCAGAAATGCTATACAGATTCTCCAGAATCTCCTGTGTGCAAACTCCAAAGCAGTTCAGGGTTCTGAGGCATGTTGGAAATACACAGATCAGGAAGACTGCCCCTTCCTTAACCCTATATTCCCAAGGCCAATCTCTCCAGTCTCCATGGATGTCTTTGGCTTTGGTCAGAATGTGACCTACTGGCCTCTCTCCCTATTGCCCTACAGAAAAGGAGCCCAGCCACACAGCAACCACCTGGTGATCTAGGAAACTGCTGAAATCTGTCCTTAGTTTATTTCATATTTATTGCACTTCCAATGCATGCAAGGTCCTTGCTCAGAGCTAAACAAATGGATCAACCAAAGTCTCTGACCAGAAGGAGGTGGTGAAAATGAAAGTTAGTTGCTCAGATGTGTCTGACTCTTTGAGACCCCATGGATTGTGTAACCCACTAGCCTCCTCTGTCTGTGGAATTCTCCAGGCAAGAATACTGGAGTGGGTCGTCATTCCCTTCTCCAGGGGATCTTCCCAACCCAGGGACTGAATTCGGTTCTCCTGCATTGCCAGCAGATTCTTTACCGTCAGAGCCACTGCTGCTGCTGCTGCTGCTAAGTTGCTTCAGTCGTGTCCAACTCTGTGCGACCCCACAGACAGCTGCCCACCAGGCTTCCCCGTCCCTGGGATTCTCCAGGCAAGAATACTGGAAGTGGGTTGCCATTTCCTTCTCCACCGCATGAAAGTGAAAAGTGAAAGGGAAGTCGTTCAGTCGTGTCTGATTCTTAGTGACCCCATGGACTACAGCCTACCAGGCTCCTCTATCCATGGGATTTTCCAGGCAAGAGTACTGGAGTGGGGTGCCATTGCCTACTCCAAGCAGAGCCACTATAGTCAGATAAATGACTAATAAAATAAAATGTACTAATTACTATAATAGAGGCATAATCAAGATTTGATGGAGTTTAGGGAAGGAGTGATTTTGTTCTTCCTGGGACAGGAAGTTGGAATAAAAAAGAGGATATAAACTCTAGAGGGAGGTACTATTTAAGACAAGCTTTTAAATACAAGAATTTATGTAGCAGAGAAGTGGAGCTAAGCGGGGACTCTCTGAGCTGCAAAAACATCCCACACAGAGTCAGCAGCTTGCTGGGGCCTGATCTGTCCATGGGGAGCAGCTCTGTGTCACTGAAGTGTAGAGTAGATGTGGAAAGGGCCTGAAACTACAGACAGCTACCAGATTGTGAGTCATCGCTTCACTATGTTCAAGAGCTGCCTCAAGCTTTTGACAAAGGAAAAGCCTCGGCAAATTATTAGAAATTAAAGAAAGGCCACCATGAGGGAGACCCAATCAGAATGACATTGAGGGTGTGCTGTTGCTTTACTAGTAGCTGTTGGAATCAGAGAAAATAGTTTAGGAGATAGCTGAATTCCATCAGGTGGAAATGAGGGAAGCCTGAATCAATCCTGGGTGACGGTGCTAGGACAAGCAGGCAAGATATTTGCAAGAACTGGTTCAACTTGGCATCCGTTCAAGTGTTAAAATGGGATGGACAGAGAAAGCAGCTTTATTCCCTTGGTTGTACAGAAGTGTTTGAAAAAATACTATGAGATTCTTGAGCCCATGATACAGTTGTATGTATTCTGGGGACTTGGGATGTTATTAAACTAAATTAGATAAATTTTAATGATTCAGTCATGAACTCTTCACTCTTTAGTTGATACAGCCAATATTTATAACTTTTGGCATTTTGCAGTATAATTAATATGACTATTTTGTGGAAAACTGTATCTTAATATGAATATGGCAAAGTCCAATGGACAAAACTGTAGAATTCCAAAGTAAGGCATCTCAAAGCAGTAACATATATTTTCAGAACTGCTTAAGATATGACGTCAAGATTCAGATACCCCTGCAGAAATAAGACATGTCAAGGTAAGAACAATAGGTGTAGGACCCCAACAGCATCAAAATAAACACAGAGCTCTGACAACTGAAATTCACAGCAATCAACTGAAAGGAGAAAAACCCAAATATAATAGTGTCTTGTTTCCATTCCTTTGTACCTACCTTCATAATCAAAAAAGTATCTGGATGGGACTATATGAAACTAAAACTAATGACTAGAGATTCCTAACAACAGACTAGCATTAGGTCATAAGCTTATATTTCTGATAAAATCAAATATGTTCTTTTGGAAGATGCTTACATTCTTTATATGAGAGGTCACAATGTGCTGTGCTTAGTCGCTCAGTGGTGTCCAGCTCTTTGCCACCTCATGGACTATAGCCTGCCAGGCTTCTCTGTCCATGGGGATTCTCCAGGCAAGAATACTGGAGTGGGTTACCATGCCCTTCTCCGGGGGATCTTCCCAACGAAGTGATTGAACCGAAGTCTCCCACATTGCAGGCGGATTCTTCACCATCTGAGACACTAGGGAAGCCCAGAAATACTGGAATGGGTAGCATATCCCTTCTCTGGGGTAAATTCCTGATCCAGGAATTGAACCAGGGTCTCTTTGCAGGAGGATTTTTTACCAGCTGAGCTACAAGGGAAACTCTTCGAGGTCACAATTGTTCCGCGTGTTTTTCATTTTTCTTTGTATTGATTTATTTATTTTCGCCTGCTCTGGGTCTTCATCGCTGCACTTGGGCTTTCTCTAGTTGCAGTGAGCGGGGCCTCTCTTCACTCCCTGTTGGGCCTCTCACTGTGGTGGCTTTTCTTGTTGCAGAGCACAGGCTTTACTGCTCCACGGCAGTTAAGTGGGATCTTCCCAGACCAGGGATCACACCCAAATCCCCTGCACTGGCAGGCAGATTCTTAATCACTGGACCACCACAGAAGTCACCGTGCTGTTTTTATTTTTATTTGATTCTTACTACTATTAACACTAATTTTTATTTTGGAGGGTTTTTCTTGGATAAATTGGTGTGAACTGTGGTGGGTAATGTGAAGCGAAAGCAGTGAAGACTAGAATTTTCCTGCCTTGGATCAGGCAACTCCTGCACCATTATCACTCATTCTCATCTCTCTAAATGAGGAAGAACAAGAGGACAATTCAAACTGCCATCTGTATGCAATCCTAGATCTGCTGCTTAACACATCTGTGACCTGAAGCGGTCACTCAATCTGTTTGTACCTCAATGTCTTCACCCATAAAAAGGAATAGTGATCATACCTAACTGTAGACTTGTTATAGAAATTAAGAGCTTCCCTGATGGCTCAGTGGTGAAGAAATCTGCCTGCAAAACAGGAGACCTGGTTTCGATCCCTGGGTCAGGAAGATCTCCTTGGAGAAAGGAATAGCTACCTACTCCAGTATCGTGGCCTTGAGAATTCCATGGACAGAGGAGCCTGAGGGGCTACAGTCCATGGGGTTACAAAGAGTTGGACAGGACTGAGTGATTAACATTTTCACTTTCAACTTCTGAAGATTAAATTAACTAATATAGGTAAAACACTGAGACCAATGTTTGACACGTATTTAAGTTGTTATTGGTTTTGCTTGTTTATTCTGGACATTTCTCCCTGATGTGGGCAATAACATCAGTTGCAGTTAAATGCATAATAGCACTTTATTGATTTGGAATTGTTCAGTTCAGTTGCTCAGTTTGTCCCAATCTTCACGATACCATGGACCACAGCACGCCAGGCCTCTCTGTCCATCACCAACTCCCAGAGTCTATTCAAACTCATCAGGACTGATCTCCTTTAGAATGGACTGGTTGGATCTCTTTGCAGTCCAAGGGACTCTCAAGAGTCTTCTCCAACACCACAGTTCAAAAGCATCAATTCTTCAGCACTCAGCTTTCTTTATAGTCCAACTGTCACATCCATACATGTCAGTTCAGTTCAGTTCAGTCGCTCAGTCGTGTCCGACTCTGCAACCCCATGAACCGCAGCATGCCAGGCCTCCTGGTCCATCACCAACTCCTAGAATCCACCTAAACCCATGTACATTGAGTCGGTGATGCCATCCAACCATCTCATTCTCTGTCGTCCCCTTCTCCTCCTGCCCCCAATCCCTCCCAGCATCAGAGTCTTTTCCAATGAGTCAACTCTTCACATCAGGTGGCCAAAATATTGGAGTTTCAGCTTCAGCATCAGTCCTTCCAATAAACACCCAGGACTGATCTCCTTTAGGATGGACTGGTTGGATCTCCTTGCAGTCCAAGGGCCTCTCAAGAGTCTTCTCCAACACCACAGTTCAAAAGCATCAATTCTTCAGTGCTCAGCTTTCTTTATAGTCCAACTCTCACATCCATACATGACCACTGGAAAAACCATAGCCTTAACTACACGGATCTTTGTTGGTAAAGTAATCTCTCCACTTTCCAATACGTTGTCTAGGTTGGTCATAACTTTCCTTTCAAGGAGTAAGCGTCTTTTAATTTCATGGGTGCAGTCACCATCTGCAGTGATTTTGGAGCCCAGAAATATAAAAATCTGCCACTGTTTCCACTGTTTCCCCATCTATTTGCATGAAGTGATGGGACCAGATGCCATGAGCTTGGTTTTTTTAATGTCAGCTTTAAGCCAACTTTTTCACTCTCCTCTTTCATCAAGAAGCTCTTTAGTTCTTCTTCACTTTCTGCCATAAGGGTGGTGTCATCTGCATATCTGAGGTTATGGATATTTCTCCCGGCAATCTTGATTTCAGCTTGTGCTTCATCCAGCCCAGTGTTCCTCATGATGTAATCTACATATAAGTTAAATAAGCAGGGTGACAATACACAGCCTTGACGTACTCCTTTCCCTATTTGGAACCAGTCTGTTGTTCCATGTACAGTTCTAACTGTTGCTTCCTGACCTGCACACGGCTTTCTCAAGAGGCAGGTCAAGTGATTTGGTATGCCCATCTCTTTCAGAATTTTCCAGTTTATTGTGATCCACACAGTCAAAGGCTTTGGCATAGACAATAAAGCAGAAATAGATGTTTTTCTGGAACTTTCATGCTTTTTCAATGATACCAGCTGGTGTTAGCAATTTGATCTCTCATTCCTTGCCTTTTCTAAAACCAGCATGAACACCTGGAAGTTCACAGTTCATATATTGCTGAAGCCTGGCTTGGAGAATTTTGAGCATTATTTTACTAGCATGTGAGATGAGTGCAATTGTGCAGTAGTTTGAGCATTCTTTGGCATTGCCTTTCTTTGGGATTGGAATAATAACTGACCTTTTCCAGTCCTGTGGCCACTGCTGAGTTTTCCAAATTTGCTGGCATATCGAGTGCAGCACTTTCACAGCATCATCTTTTAGGATTTGAAATAGCTCAGCTGGAATTCCATCACCTCCACTAGCTTTGTTTGTAGTGATGCTTTCTAAGGCCCACTTGACTTCACATTCCAGGGTGTCTGGCTCTAGGTGAGTGATCATACCATCGTGATTATCTGGGTTGTGGAGATCTTTTTTGTACAGTTCTTGTGTTTTCTTGCCACCTCCTCTTAATATCTTCTACTTCTGTTCGGTCTATACCATTTCTGTCCTTTATTGAGCCCATCTCTGCATGAAATGCTCCCTTGGTATCTTTAATTTTCTTGAATAGATCTCTAGTCTTTCCCATTCTATTGTTTTCCTCTATTTTTTTGCACTGATCACTGAGGAATAGTTAAATAATAACTATTGATATTTGGTTTCTATCTACATCCACCTTGGCCCAGCTCTCAAAGGGGAAAAAACCTCAACCTACAGGAAAGCATTTTAATGCAACTTAATAAGAAAAATAGCAAGTTCTGACTGACATCAGGGCTTTGGAAATATACAGGGCCTGGCAGTTCCTAGTGCCAGGAAGATCCTTTTAAGAGCTGCAGGTCTACATGAGGGTGGGCACAGGGGTCAGTGTGAGAGCACAGAGAGTAGGGCTAGAGGAGCCTGGGTGGGCAGCCATGGCAGCCCAGCCAGTAGGGGCTTCTTCCCACCTGTGCTTCCTCCCTAACCCTTATTCCATTTCAGTCTCCCTCAATTTCCTATCAATTTCATTACTTAACATTGCAATTATTCTAAATACTTACAGAAACACACTTAAAACACATAAAAATATACAAGACTTTGGGTTCTATATCCCCAGTGGTTTAAGAATTCTCTTTCTGGAATTTGAAAAAGAATAGATACATGTATATGTATAGCCGCATCATTTTGCTGTACACCTGAAATTAACACAACATTATTAATCAGCTATAAGCATGTGTGTGTGCTAAGTTGCTCAGTCATGTCCTACTCTTCAACCCTATGGACTGTAGCCCACCAGGCTCCTCTGTCCATGGGATTCTCCAGGCATGAATACTGGAGTGGGTTGCTGTGCCCGCCTCCAGGGGATCTTCATAAAATAATCATGTTTTTAAAATTAAAAAAACAACAAAACCAAACCAAGAAAAATTCTTTCTAAAATGAAAATTCTGAAACAAAGGAGAATTATAAATCTATGTTGACATATCACAATGGTGGTAAGGAATCTTTATTCTTTCATATGCATTTCATTTTTCATGTACAGTTCCAGAAATCTCTGCATTTGAAAAGTATAACAGAAACTTTTTATAAGTCAAACTTGCACTGCATTTGGTTGATTTTATACAGGTCTTATTTCCTTCACCCAGAGCTCCTTGGAGTTTTATGGCAGGAGGATGAAACAATTTTGGCCCTCAGGAGAATTACAGATACTTGAGGCAGCAGGAGCAGGGCATGAGCACAGGCCTGAGATGCAGGTATTCAGAGTTCCAATTCCAGACTTCAGGAGGCTTGCTGAGTGCCCTTGGGCAAGTCACCTTGCCCCTACTCCCTTATTGCTAAAGGGAGGGGTTTAATGCTCAGCTCCTTCACGGGGCAGTGAGTGGATTAAGCAATTAGAAATCTAAAGTCTCTTCCTCTGTAACCTTTAGGAGATGAGAATTTAGCCAAAGGATTCTTAAGTGTGTTAGAAAACAAAAACAAAGAAAACAGCATGAGAACTACACAAAGCGGAAATTTAGACATCATTACAAAAGAATTCAAGAGACTACCACTTCATTTTACCTAAGCAGAAAAAAAATGATTTCAGGACACATATTATTTTCAAATAAAATCTCATTTATTCTCTGTGTCTGTCTGTCTGTCTCTCTCTCTCACACACACATAAACACACGATACTCTTCCCTCATCCCTTCATTAATTTCTATTTAAAAGTATTTCACTTCTGTGGTCACAAAACAGGAAACTTCTAAATAAAATCATCAGTTTTAAAACAATGTTTGAAATAATTAGTTTACAAATTCTGAAGCCCTTTAATGTGGCTGCAGTTCTATAACTATCTGTGCCTTCCATGTATGGCCCTATTAAATGTACCAGGCACCAATGTTGCAGGCTGTCAAGAAGCAAAATGAAAAATAGTTTTAATAGCTGCTCTTTGACCTGTTTTATATTTTATGTCAATTATAACAGCACACAACCATGCATAATTATGAAGCATAGATGCATTAAAATGTACACATAATTTGTGTTCTTATGGCAACCATTGCATTAGACTCTAGAAAACAAACCTATTGTTATAAGTCATTTACACATTAATATATTAGTATTAAATATCGAAGACAGATTTGTCTATCCATCTGTTTTGAATCATTATAAGTAAATATATCTTTTGGAGGGGTGGACAAAATCTCTACATAAATGCACTGTAGGTGCCATCTGCAACATATATTATAATACAGAGTTTAGCACCATCGTGCATAGCAACTTCACAAAGACAGTGCCATGTGATTGTCATTTGAATGTCATTTTTAAAAAATGATCTGGTATATGGACAGAAGGAGAAAAATTTTTTTCTGGCACTGCCATAAAAATTCCTTCATTTGACTATCTTGTGGTTTTTGGATTTCTTTCTTAAAAGCTTATATTCTTCCAAGGATAAGAGGAAAATAATTATTGTAATGCTGGGTAAATAAATTAAAAAATGTTTTTTCTATTGTAGAATCATTAAAATACCAAGGAAAAGAACTGGTTTAAAATATCTGATGAATCACAACAGCGACCCTGAGGATCAAGTGACCAAACCAGAAAATGACCTTTCCACACTACAGATGTCAGAATGCAGGGATTTTTCAAGAACAATTACGTATCTCCAGTTTTGACTTTTCAGCATTCTCACGATTTTATGGATATACAATGAGGCTGCTGGGGTGGAAAACACAAAAGGGTGATGCCAAATAAGAAACAGAAAACAGACTTCCTGACTCTTAAGTTTTTTCATTTAGATCTTCTTGCTGTTAAATTTGGAAGAAGCAAGTCTCCACTATCCTGTCAATTTTAATCGTTTTCCTAGCTCTGAGCAACTTTTTCAGCTATCTGTTCACCATACCTGCTCTCAGAATCAGCTCTGTCCCGAAGGAAAAGCCAAGGGGTGGGGTTGAAGGCTGAGGGTGGAGGGTGGTTGTTGTTATTTAGTCGCTCAGTGGTATCTGACCCTTTGGAGACCCTGCGGACTGGAGTGAGTTGCTCTTTCCCTCTCCAGCGGATCCTCCCGAACCGGAAATCGAACCCACGTCACTTGTTTCTCCTGCACTGGCAGGTAGATTCTTTACCACTGAGCCAGGGGTGGGAGGTTGTTGGTAGCAAAGACCTGCTTCCCCCGAGTCCTGGCTGAAGCCACCCACTATTTGAATTTCTCTTGAATTCACTTTGAGTGACCACATTGCTCTCTTTTGGGTGACCAGCAAGAAACAGAATAATTTTAAACACACATTTCTGAAGCTTAATCCGAGGTGCTTCACTCCTCTATTGTTTCTTTTGTTAAATATCTGTAAGTACAGATGTTCAGAATGTTTATTTCATTTCCACATAACTGGACTTTGAGCTCAGAGGCCTTCCTGGGATGACTTTCACCTTTGGTGAATATTTAATTCACCTCTATGCTGAGCAATTTATAAGTTTTATATCCATCTACATTTATAGGCGTTATATCCAACATCAAGCGAGTTATAGGTGTTGATCAGATATTTTTAAACTTTAATTTGTTTCAATTAGAGAATTATTATCTTTCTCTGGAATCTTGAAAAATTTGCCTTTAATGTGTTGTGTAAAATTTTAAGTGTTTGGAAGAGAACTGAAATATCTGGCTTTTATGGAGATTTTTAACTTGTGACCCTATAGAAAGAAAAGTTGCTCTGTACCAATATTGTTATTGAGTAGCTAAGTCATGTCCAGCTTTCATGGACTGTAGCCTGCCAGGCTCCTCTGTCCATGAGATTTCCCAGGCAAGAATACTGGAGTGGGTTGCCATTTCCTTCTCCAGAGGATCTTCCCGATCCAGGGATTGAACCTGTGTCTTCTGCATTAGCAGGTGGATTCATTACCAATGAGCCACCCGGGAAGCCTCTGTTCTGATGTAGCTGATTCTTATTACTTAAACAGTAAAGAGAACAACCTTCTAAGCAGAGATGCTAATGGAGGAAAACAGAAACAAAGCAGATAAGTGGCTACAGCTAGAGACAGAAGCGATGGAACTTAGCAATGGAAGAGATGGACAGAATGAGAAAGGTGCTAATGAACTCCAACCCTAAATTTCCAGAAAGAGCTGCCAAAATTAAAATGGTGGGTGTACATGGGGATTTATGCCTCTGACCCTCAATAGTGAGAAGCTCCTCTGGAGTTCTGGGGTATGTCATGGGGCCACACCTGAGGCTCTAAGTGTTCCATGAAGAAGATTTTGAGTCCCAGCAGTCACCAAGAATGAGCTGGAGAGGAAGAAATGAAGGAGATCATGGGCCAAACAAGACAGAAAGATGTGCTCACTTTTCGGAGTGTTATGTACACTTAACTTAAAATCATAGGCTTTCTAAGTTTTGTATTAAAAGATCACCAGTTTGAAAAAATGGTTAGTTTTTCATGGGGCAAATTATTCTTTAAGATGAAAATTATGGAATCAATCCTAGACCATTCATGCATTGTTTTAGCTCTATCTCTTCAATCCATGTTCTCAGCACTTCATACTTCCCATTTGTTTAACTCACAAACATTTAGAAAATCTGTGATTTGTTCATTCCCATCTACTAAGATGAAGTATTTCAGCTTTTTAAAATTATTAGTGTTTCATTTTATCCATTTAAAATCTTAAAGAAATCAGTCTTTTGCCTTCTATTATGCTCATATGTGTCATGTGTTGGTTTGACAACACAGTTTCACTAACTTCCAAGGCTGCTTCGTTTTTCTACACTTAATTATCCAACCCAGCTAAAATTAACTTTCCAAGATAGCTTTCTTTCACATGCCAGTTACAAAACTGACTACAAAGAAAGTTCTATACATTTTGGTGGGTAATATTTCAGGCCAAACTATTTGAATTGGTGGCATATCTTTACCATCATATTTAAGACTCTAAGATGTCTCTCCAATTTGTCTTATCATGTCATTTACCCCTAGTGAAACATACTTGTTTTAATTCTGTGTAATGTGACCATCTCTCTCCTCATTTCCCAATCAACGAGACAAAAACCCTTTAGTTGAAGTAAGAATCCCTCATTTGTCACAGGTAGCAATCCAAATATAGCTTGGTTAAGATCTGCTTGATTCCTTTTGCATTCTAACCAACTTATTTTATGCTATTTTATTTTATTATCAGAGCACAGTTGCTTTACAATGTCATGTTAGTTTCTACTGTTCAACAAAGTGAATCAACTATGCATCCCTTCCCTCTGGAGCCTCCCTCCCCCTGGCATCTCACCCTGCTAGGTCATCACAGAGCACTGAGCTGAGCTGCCTGTGCTATACAGCGGCTTCCCACTAGCTATCTGTTTTACCCATGGTAGTGTGTAAACACTACTCTCCAAATTTGTCCCGTTCTCCCCTTCCCTCATGACTAACAATCTGCTTTAATAAAAAAATTTTATTTAAAAATTTATTAATTGCCGTATCTATTGAGAAATTACCAATTCAGCTTCCCCCATTAACACATCAGCCCAGGGCTAGCAGGCAATATTTGCACATTTGGCAGAAATCACCATCTCAGGAGCTTGGCTTTGATATTATGAGTGGGCCAACATTAATGGCAGTGATTCTGGATTCTCCACTTGGGGAGGCACGAGTGCCAGTCTGCCTGGTGCTAAACTTTAGGTTTGACCATTGGCCCCTACAGGCCAGGACCAATCTTCAAGCATAAAGCTTGCAGGGCACTGTCAGTTCTTCAAGCTTGAGGGAGGGAGACTGGTGCAACATTGTAATGTGTGTTCTAATTTAATTAAACAAATAACTATACAGCTTGTGATCTGAAAGTGACATTTAGGCAAAAGATAATATTTCATCCCGTCTTTAAATATTCTTTAAAAGTTACATGAAACCCCAGAGGATTTTTGTATGGCAAAGAAAATATGCTGTGGAACAACAGGCAATTTGGCCTTCAAATTATTTTGAAGTTCATCATCATGAAACAAAACATGTATTAGTTGTAAATTGCATAAACAATTTCCTATGCATTTTAAAGTTTACTTAATGGAAATCTGATGTCCATGTAAACTCTGCAGTTAGATCTGGTGGTGTATTTCAGTGGCATTACTCTTTTGTCCTAAAGATCTAAAGACTGACGTTATTTTTTTAGGGAAATCTGGAGTTTCTAGGAGTTTTAGCATTCAAAGTTATCACAACCAAAAAAGTTTATTGAGTGCTGCTATGTGTCAGGTTTGTCTAGAATCAAAATATTAACCCACAAAAAATAGCTATTGAGCTTATATTGAGAAATGTACCATTTAGTTGCTGATCTTGTAGAAGGAAAAAAGAGACACTCAAATTGATTTAAGAAATAGCTCTCTGGCTATAAGCTTTTGTGATTTTATAAAGGCTGAATGAACTTCACAGGACTGGCATAAAAATACTATGGTCCTGATTAAACTGTGATATCCAGAAATGGGGCTTCCCAGGTGGCCCAGTGTGTAAAGAATACGCCTGCCAATGCAGGAGACTTAAGAGACATGGGTTCAGTCCCTGAGTCAGGAAGATCCTCTGGAGGAAGTCATGGCAACCCACTCCAGTATTCTTGCCTGGGAAATCCCATGGACAGAGGAGCCTGGCGGCTACCGTCCATCAGATCACAAAGTCAGATATGACCGAAGTGACTGAGTAAGCATGCTTGAATGCAGAGAAGGCAAGGAAAGCTATACCAAACCTCTGTATCTCTGAACCACCAAAAGATAAGGAAAACGGTGCAGTCCTTGTCTGATGTGCTGTGCTCAGTCACTTCAGCAGTCTCCAACTGTCTGTGACTCTATGCACTGTAGCTGACAAGCTCCTTTGCCCTTGGATTTTTCAGGCAAGAATACTGGAGTGGGTTGCTATGCCCTCCTCCAGGGATCTTTCAGACCCAGGGACCGAACCCGTGCCTCCTGCATCCCCTGCATTATAGGCAGATTCTTTACTGCTGAGCCATCAGGGAGTCCCCCTTGTCTTACACACATGCTAAAAGTCAGGTTACTCAAACTATAAGCGGTAATAACATCCAGTGAATCTAGTAATAATAATTATATAACTCAACATTTGTCATGGGCCTATTTGGTAAGAATGCAAAGAACTTATTCATTTCACTTTGGACCCTCCCTTGCATTTGAACAGAAAATCAGACTGATAAAAGCTCAACATTTGGTTCTGGACCAGCAGACTGCTCCAGGGATAAAAGCACCAGCTATTGTAAAGTCAGACCAGGTTAGAGCCAATTGGTTGCAGATGACGTTGATCTTCAAAGCGCGGCTGGCATTTGGGAGTTTCTGTGACAGCTACAGGAAGAGATTTCATTCTTCTTTAACTTGGTGGCCGGCTTGCAAGCTTCTATGGGTGTCCCTTCCCCTTAATCCATACTGTTCAATTGTCAGGAAAGCTTGTAAACAGGAGTCTCCATCAGTTACCTCAGAGTGGTTTGAACAAACTAACATCATAACAAGAGTGTTTATGGAAAAATGCTTAAGCACTGAAGCAGAAAGGGCTTAGCACTGATCAGACCTCTCTTCCACCTTTATTCTTCACTGTTCACATTGAAATGCAAATATCAGCGCAGGGTTTCCACTGGCGTGCCACTCACAAATTGAAAAGCAGTTTTTATCTATGCAAATGTAAGCATGGTAATTGAAGTTAATCAATCAATGCTAGCTTTCACTAAAACCTTGAACATGATTGAATAAAGTAATTATCATTCAGCAGAAAATGATGAAGTTGTAGACAGCATGAACCTTATTAAAGGAGGATTTTGAGTCACAATGGCTTAATTTAGCTAACAGCCCAGCCTTAGCCCAAGCAACATACTACTCTTGCTGCCTAGAATTGTTTTATGATTAAAAAACAACAACAATAATAATGAGGGTGGGGGGAGGTGGAGGTAAGGGTAAAGTAGGGTTTTTTTATTATTATTTTCATACTGCTGGATTAGTAAAAACTACTTGTCATGCTACAAAGGATGAGCCATAATGAACATCTTAAGAAAAAACTCTAAATAGATAAGTGAACAAAGAT